>NC_036644.1:8137439-8138957 GCF_002806865.2 Cucurbita pepo subsp. pepo | reverse complement strand
AGATATTTTTGTATTCCATTTGTAGAGCACCAACTTTGTTTTCTTTTCCAGCTCCGATGAGGCCTCATGGAAGAAAGCAACTGATTTACTTGTTGAAGTCGCGAGTCACGGTGAGAATACTGGTTATGAGGTGCCTTGTTTAATTGTTGCTGCCAAAGATGATCTTGATTCATTTCCCTCGGCCATACAAGATTCTACGAGGGTAAATTCTTTTCTCTATGTACCATACATATTCAATGGTTTTAATAATATTGAAACATTCCACTGAGGTTACTGTATTGACGAAGAAAAGTAGAAGCTCATATACACTCCATCTTTCCCATAGAAGAAACTATTATTCATCAAATATATCTTATTAGAATAAGTTCAAATTCTGTATTTGAACAAAAAAATGTCCTTTATCTAGTTGCATACTTAAATAATTTCGTTCAGTTGAATGAAAGTTGGTTTCCTACTAAATAATAAGCAAAAAAACAATACAATGCCGAATGTCCATAGCAAGTTTTTTTTTTTGTTTTGTTCTTTTTAATTTTTTTTTTTTTTTATAAACCATAATCAACTTCTTAATGATATAATGAAGATGAAAAAATGTTTATGGGTTACAACTCCCGAAGGGAGTGAAAATGAAGGAATGTTAGGATCGATACTAGTTGTTAGCTCTGATACCAATTGTTAGGATCGCTCAACAATGCACACATTCAATCAAGATGAACACAAAGAACAAGAGAGAGAAAATACAAGGAGAAATATTGGCTAAAGGTTTTATTATTGGAACAGGAGAGAGAAATACCAAAGGACTTAGAGACGGTTACAGTCTTTTTCCTCATGCACATTAATGATTAATGAAAACTGAGGGAAGTTGAGGAATGGACTGTCTAGAGACCTCTAAAAGGTGACATTAACGTTGTCTTGAAAGTGGAAAATTTTTTTGACTTACCATTAATTGCCCCTAAAAACCTAGAATAAAAGCTTCATGGAACAATGCTTCTGCTAAGAATACCTTTTGAAATACGACCGACAAAATAAATATCGACTTAAACAATCCAAAACCTTGATGAGAAAACCATAAAAGCCTCGCAGATCTTCAAAGAAAACTACCACGATTGGACAAAAAAAAAAAAAAAAACTTCATCCAAGAAACCCTTTGAAAATCGAACTAATGAAATAAATGCCGACCAAGCAAACCAACGCCTTGATGAGAGAGGTTCATCATGTTCAAATGAAGTTTTTTCAAATTGGTGGAAAATTCCCATTAACTTACAAAATACATGATAAGAGAGGAATCAGCGAGCTAGATGCCAACAACTTCATGAGAGAGAATCATAAATATGCCACACATTTTCAACGGAAACAACATTATCATCCTCTATCCTCATAGATGAAAGATGGAAAGCGAAGATCAAGTGTTGCAAAATGTTATTAGTAATTAACTCTTCCAAGTCAGGAGGTCCCTCGAGAAATAACATTTTTGATATCATATTGGCTGCAAGTATTGAGTCTGCAACTGGCACGTATTGA
>NC_036644.1:8122851-8135770 GCF_002806865.2 Cucurbita pepo subsp. pepo | reverse complement strand
TTTTTTATAAATTAGCTAATTTTATGATAAATGAACTTTTTTTAATTTTAATATTTTTTTACCAAACCAATTGTTAAAAATAAACACCGACATTTAAAGGTGTGGCTATTTAGTGTTTGGTTAGATTTTTATAGATTTTATCAATTTTGGTTGGTTCAATTTAATTAATTTTAACATTTTCGTTCTAGTACAGAAACATAACTATTTAAATCTTCTTTAGACATTTATAAATTTGGCTGCAAAACAGATATGGCTATTTAGTGTTTCTAGTTCGACCCGAAACTCGAACTACATACCCCGACATTTAAAGGTATCGTAAAAAACTTAGCAAGTTTTCGAAGAACCCAAAAAACCAAATTCTCAAAATAAATTAATCATATCATTAAATGATAAGATTTTGCAGTTCATAAGAAACATTTTCCATTGAATCTCTACAATACTATGTCCTCTTCCAAACATTCTACTTTCTGGGTTTGGCTTAAAATTGGAGCTTAGGTTCAATACTAACTAACCAAGAAAGCTAAGGAAGATAGATTTCCTTTCGAATGTTTAAACGGCTCTGCAAGTATAGCCTGCAATTTGAGGTAAACATTTAGCTCGAGTTCTGTTAACGGGTCGATGATCGATCGGGTTCTCCCCAAAACCTTCCTTTTGGAGCTGCAAACAATGAGCTCTGAAAGCATCTGCAGTGACATGAAGTCTGAAGTCCAAATTGGACAGAAATTCTATCTCCATTCTGTTCATTTCTTTTGTGCTCACTCCTCCTACTTTGGCAAAGAAAGTGTTGTTATGGCACCTGCACACAGCATGGCACAATAAGCTGTGTTATAACATCAAAGCAATTTTCGGGCATGCATAGATAAGATGTTCGATATCGGTTCAGCAGCATGACTCTAGTTTGAGCTGCACATTGATATCTTGCAAGCACTTTTTGAGTTGTTTTCATATTTCGTACCTAATCTTTTAAAACTTTCAATTATATCTTAGATGAATATCTTCATTCTATGTCGTGAATGTCACTATACTAGGAAATCGTGTACGTAGTATGCCATGTGAGGGTCTTTATGAAGTTTTCGATTCGTGGGTACATTTTCAAATGTCCGTTCCATCATATTAAATATAGGATATTTTCGACAAAAACAAACTTTCAATATTGGACAAAATTGAAGAATGACCAAATATCAGGAACTAAATCATATGTTTATCCCATTTTCACTATCAAAAGTGTCAGCTATTCATATAAATGTTGAAACTATGGATTCCTCTCCATATGATCTCAAGTTAATGTATGAATGATAAGCCAACAAAGACAGAATATTAGCAGAGCTCAAAATCTTGTCATCTCGAGCGAATTATAAAGTTAACTAAGTGATATCGGAACTTACCCGGCATCGTTAAATTTCGCTGCAACCATGATGCTGGTGATCAGAAGGCGATGGACGTTCAAAGAAGTAAGGTAAGCATCCATCTTTTGAAGATATCTTTCAATGTATATGTAGGCAACAACTAAGCAAGGAGTGCCACAACATGTATACTTCGAGATACGATCAATATATTGTCCAATGCCCATGGTCGGTGCTCGGGAACCATGGAAAACCGTAACGTTGTCTTTCGTTTTGAGTTTTTTCAATAACTTTTCATTTTTCTGAATCGACCTCTCGAAAACAGAGGAAAGAATCGACAACACTCGAGGTGAGCTCGGTATAGGCTTCCCAGATTCACCCAGTCCAAGAGGTGAATCTGTTTCTGCTAGAAAATCAATGTCACTGTCTGCCATTTTTCTTATGTTCATCAAGATCTGCACAATACAAAACAAACTTAATCACTCTAATTCATACAGAATCCTCAGTGAATGGTAAAGAAACAATCTAATAATACTGGTGGGTCCCTTCCAAATCTGATAATAAAATAGATCATTGTAAGGTATATACATTATTTTCCTACAGATTCAGAAGCCATGTTGTAAAGCCTTATATATTTCTCTAAAACATGTTCAGAAACTTGAATTATAGAGATATGGAAGAAGATGACAAACGATCAGCATCGTTTTTGGCCGTTCGGTAGGGAAATGAACGAAACGTCACGGTGCCACCAATTGATTCAAAGATTTCTTAGAGAATAGAAGGGGAAAAAAGTTTGATTTGGTTTCTGAATCTGAAATGTGCAGACCCACAGACAGGGTTGTGTTCTTAGAGATTTAAAGTATTCTAACCGTATCAGACAAGAAAACTCCTCGTTTAAGGATATTGAACTCTAAAGCAATAGCATATGAACAATTCATTCATTCCACCAGAAATCATCAAAAACTCACAAGGAAAAGAATCTAAATCTTACCCAGATGATCGAAATCGAGTTCTCCAAGCAATCGATCACGTACTTCGAAGAACGAAGCGGGGGCTATCTCAAAGAAAGTCAGAGGAAAACTGCATATGGAAGTGGCTCAAAGACCCTGAGGAGGCCAGTTTTGGGCAAAGATAGGGAAGAAAGAGGACATATAATGTCTGAAATGCATCAGAAAAAACGAGGCTTACAATTTAGAGCTTCTTGAATAACCTTCTCAATGTTCATTGCTTGAGCATTCTTGACTTGTACAAGCAGAAAAGCTAGGCAGTTCCTCATGAGCAGAGAAAGAAAAAGTTGGTTTCAAAACCTGTTTATTCATAACTTTGGCCTGTAGACAGCAGTTTCTCATGATTCTGGTTCGGTTCATACCTCAGGAATATGAATAAAGTAGCTTTAGTCTATTTTTATTCTTTCCTTTCAGACATAGTCATCAAGGACAAATAGTTTATGCCATTTGGGTCCATTTGGGTCCATTCGAGCGCAAATTTTCAAGGCTTCAAATTGTTAGGAATCACGAATCTCCACGATGGTGTAACCCACGATCATTCCCTTAATTAGCCAACGTGGGATTCCCTCCAAACAATCCTCCCCTCGAACAAAGTACACCACAGAGCCTCCCCTCCCTTGAGGTCTATGGAGCCCTCAAACAGCCTCCCCTTAATCGAGGTTGACTCTTTCTCTGGAGTCCTCGAACAAAGTACATCCTTTGTTCGACACTTGAGTCATTTTTTACTACATCTTCGAGACTCTCTACTTCTTTGTTCGACACTTGAGGATTCTATTGGCCTGATTAAGTTAAGAGTGTGGATTTGATACCATGTTTGCTTTTAGTTTCCCTAAAAGGTCTTATACCAATGAAGATGTATTCTTTACTTATAAATTCATGATCATTCTCTTAATTAGTTGATGCGGGACTCCTCCCAACAATCCTCAATCCTCGACACAAATCACAATGTGAAAGTGTTAAGCATTTGAAGCACTCTTCTAACAAATCCCTATTGGTATATGCAACACAGAGAGAAAATAAAGCAGAGCATAGAGATTCCATTCCTCCATCAGAATGTTAAAGTGAAAAGCACAGATCAATGATGAACCAATGGGATTTTGTTTGGCAGGCCAAAAACTCCAAGAAAATCACATAAAGCTATAAAGTTCCCTTTTCCATAGCAGTAATTTGCAGGATCATACCTTCTGGGGACCCCAAATTTGAAACAAAATGTGGGGAAAATCATTTCAAAACCGAAAGTGGGATGCAAAGTTCAAATCCAGAAGACAGAAAACATCAATAAGAATCATCGCATTGCTTCGTTTTTTAAACATATTGATCGCAATCAGACAGAACGCATTTGGATCTTGAAATGCGGAACGAAGAACTTACTTACAGATCGATGGATTCTGAGCTTTCTGATCGATCTTTGACGGTTTGGCCTTGAAGAGCTTGGCGCCAAAAAGTGGAGAATCTTGTTTTTGGCTTCGATCGAAATGCAGAGAAAAGGTTTAAGGATTCCATGAAAATGGGTGAGGGAGGTTGATTGTAGAATTGGTGTTGGGCAGAGGAATTTTGTTTGTTTGCCCAGAAAATTGGGTGGAAAACAAACATTTTCACATGAAAAAGAATCGGGTGGAATGGAAAGTCTTGGGGTTTGATGGGTTTGTTTGGGTTTTCGAGTGTAGCGCAAGAAATGGGGTTTTCTTTGAGCAAATGCATTACATGTTATCAAATCAGATATGGGTCTGAGTCTATTGGTTTTTGTAGCCTTTTCTCTCTATGTCGATGGGAGACAGGGATGAGTGCTAGTGAGGATGTTAGGCTCCGAAAGGGTCGATTGTGAGATCTCAACCGGTTGGAGAGGAAAACGAAATGTAAATGACCCAAGCACACCGCTAGTGGATATTGCCCTCTTTGGGCTTTTCCTTACGGGCTTCCCTCGAGGCTTTAAAACGCGTCTGCTAAGGGAAGGTTTTCACACCCTTATAAATGATGTTTTTGTTCTGAGCTTGGGCCGTTATAAATGGTATCAAAGTTAGACACTGGACGATGTGCTAGCCTTCTCGCTGTTCCCCGAAGGGGGTAGACACGAGGCGGTGTGCTAGTAAGGACGCTGGGCTCCAAAATGGTGGATTGTGAGATCTCACGTCGGTTAGGGAAGGAAACGAAATGTAACGACCCAAGCACACCGCTAGTAGATATTGTCCTCTTTAGGCTTTCCCTTACGGGCTTCCCTCGAGGCTTTAAAACGTGTCTGCTAGGAGAAAGTTTCAACATCCTTATAAATGGTGTTTTGTTTTGGGCCTGGGCCGTTACAAATGGTATCAGAGCTAGACACCAGACGATGTGTCAGCTTTTTCGATGTTCCCCTGAAGGGGGGTAGACACGAGGCAGTGTGCCAGTAAGGACGCTGGGCCCTGAAGGGAACGAGTGCCAACAAGGACGCTGGGCTCCAAAAGGGTGGATTGTGAGATCTCACGTTGGTTGGGGAAGAAAAGTAAATATAACGACTCAAGCACACCGTTAGTGGATATTGTCCTCTTTGGGCTTTCCCTTATGGGCTTCCCTTGAGGCTTTAAAATGCGTCTGCTGGGGGAAAGTTTCCACATCCTTATAAATGGTGTTTTGTTCTGGGCTTGGGCCGTTACAAATAGTATCAAAGCTAAACACTAGACGATGTGCTAGCCTTCTCGCTATTCCCCAAAGGGGGGGTAGACACGAGGCAGTGTGCAAGTAAGGACGCTGGGCCCCGAAGGGAACGAGGGTCAGCGAGGATGTTGGGCTCCAAAAGGGTGGATTCTGAGATCTCACATCAATTGGGGAAGGAAACGAAATGTAACGACCCAACCACACCGCTAGTAGATATTATTCTCTTTGGGCTTTCCCTTATGGGCTTCCCTTGAGGCTTTAAAACGCATATGCTAGGAGAAAGTTTCCACACTCTTATAAATGGTGTTTTATTCTAGGCCTGGGCCGTTATACATGGTATCAGAGCTAGACACTGGACGATGTGCCAACCTTTTCGCTGTTCCCCGAAGGAGGGTAGACACGAGGCAGTGTGCCAGTAAGGATGCTGGGACCCGAAGGGGAGTGGATTTGGTGGCGGTCCCACATCGATTGGACAAAGGAACGAATGTCAGCAAGGACGCTGGGCCCCGAAGGGGGTGGATTGTGATGTCCCACATTGGTTGGGGAGAAGAACAAAACACCATTTATAAGGGTGTGGAAACCTTCCCCTAGCAGACGCGTTTTAAAGCCTTGAGAGGAAGCTCGTAAGGGAAGGTCTAAAGAGAACAATATCTGCTAGTGGTGGGCCTGGGTCATTACACGAAACATTCTTTTATAAAGTGTGGAAACCTCTTGCTCGTAGATATTGTCCCCTTTGGCGATCTTTTTTTAGTGGTGTATATGGGTTAGATTAGGTCAGAAAAATCCTTTGAACTATCTCGAAATTTCAAGTTGGTTAGGTTGGTGACTCGAGCAACCTAAATAGAGTTTACAACCCAATCCAACCCTCGTTTTTAAAAAATCAAACTTGAAATTTCGTGTTGGTTAGGTTGGTGACCCGATCATGATTATTATTCAACCCTCGTTTTTAAAAAAATCAAACTCGAAATTTCGTGTTGGTTAGGTTGGTGACCCGATCATGATTATGGTGACCCGATCATGATTATTTTAAAAAAATTATATTTATCGACAATATATGATACATTAATTAGTAAAATATCATAAAATTCACATATCAAATATTCACAAGTTACAGTGAATCACTAACATCGGTTACAAATGTCAAATATTTTTAATGTCCGTAATAATATTAAAAATAAGGTAGGTTAGGGTTGGGTTGGGTTGGATTGTAACACAAGTTTCAAGTTAGTTAAATTGATTGAGTTGACCCGAAAAAAAAAAAAAAAAAAAAAAAAAAAAAAANGAATTTTTTATTTTTAAAAAATTCAACCCAATGAAATTATAATTTAAAATTTGATATGTAATTACACATTTTTTTAAACTATAAAAACTAAATTATTATCGATAACAGTACTAATATATAAAATATTAGGATTAAAAATACATAATATTATCAACTTGAACCTAGCTCAATTAGTCAGTATATATACAACTAAAGATTAAAAGTTCGAATTTTCGAACATTATTAATGATTAAAATGAAAAATAATAATAGTTGAAATTATATATATATATATATATATATATATATATATATATATTATAACTTAATTAATTAAATTATTCAAAATTTTATTAATTAAATTATTCAAAATTGTAATTATAATTTATTTAAATGATGGAATCTTGAGAAAATAAAAATTGTTTTTAGACTGATTCCTTCACAATTAAGAACGGCACTGTCGGCTTCTATTTATTTATTTATTTATTTATATATTTATTTATTTTTAGTTTTATTATTTATTTTAATGTTTTTATTTTAATTCATTTCCTTTTTTTGAAAATCTCTCTCCACTTTCTTTTCCCTCCTCTCTCTCTCTCTCTCTCTCTCTCTCTCTCTAGATTCTGATTTTCTTGCCGACCGCCATTAATCGGAAACTCTCCTTTTTCCCTGTTCTTCGCAGATTCTTCATTCCCTCAATCTCTCCCGATCACTCAAATGCAAGATATCTTTGCTTCTGTTCGCCGATCATTGGTGTTTCGTGCTAATGTTGAGAATGAGGATTCGCATTCCCCGACAATTGGAGTTGGAGCCCTAGTTGATAAGATTAACTCCAGTATTAGGAAGTCCAGAGTGTTTTCTAGGCACTCGCCATCGTCCTCGGCTCATCCTCCGATTCTCAAGGAAACTGAGCTTCCGATTCGATGGCGCAAGGGCGAGTTGATTGGCTGCGGCGTATATCTTTGCTTCTGTTCGCCGATCATTGGTGTTTCGTGCTCCTGTTGAGAATGAGGATTCGCATTCCCCGGCAATTGGAGTTGGAGCCCTAGTTGATAAGATTAACTCCAGTATTAGGAAGTCCAGAGTGTTTTCTAGACACTCGCCATCGTCGTCGGCTTATCATCCGATTCTCAAGGAAACTGAGCCTCCGATTCGATGGCGCAAGGGCGAGTTGATTGGCTGCGGCGCCTTTGGTCGGGTGTATATGGGCATGAATCTTGGCTCTGGCGAGCTTCTCGCTGTTAAACAGGTTTTCTGGCTTTGGAGTTCGATTTTGGTTTCTTGGTTACGTCTTTGTAATGTTTACTCATCTGTTATTGGTGAATTGTGCTTTTGAAGCTTGCTTTTGAGTTTCCATTTCTCTTGTCTGCAACCGATGTTTTGTTTGAGTTCTGATTCGATTTTGGATTTTCTTCATTTTTTTGGTTGTTTTTGTCGGGTGTAGGATCTCATTTTGATAATTTTCTTCGTTGTTCTCTTTCAGGTTCTGATTGCTGCAAATGGCGCTTCGAAGGAGAAAGCGCAGGTCTGCTTTTTAGTGTGCCTTTCGACAGCTGATTATAATTTTACAATTTTGTGATTCACGTCTGTGAAGTTATCAAATGTGATTTTCTAGTTTGGTTGAATTGGTTACTTGTTCTTTCATTACTCCAAACTAAGATTATACTTATACTATAGTCTATATATAGAGGTGGTGCATACATAGTTGGTAATCTTGGATCACAGATGACTGACTATATATGGCATTTGCCACTAACCACATTCCTGATGCAGTCGCTAAAAATTGTTTGAATTAATTAATTTGAGTTTGTTTAATTGTAGATTTCAATTGATATGAGTTAGATACTTGAAAGTTATAATCTTCCTTTTTGTGTTGGTTAACATGAATTTTAAACAAGGCTTCGNTAATTGTAGATTTCAATTGATATGAGTTAGATACTTGAAAGTTCTAATCTTCCTTTTGTGTTGGTTAATATGACTTTTAAACAAGGCTTCANAAGTTATAATCTTCCTTTTTGTGTTGGTTAACATGAATTTTAAACAAGGCTTCGTTGTTTTCATCTTTATTTTTTAATCTCGTGCTTCATAATATTAAGTTTCTATTGTTTTTACATATTATGTGGCTTGCTTTTAAGCTCCAAAAGGCTATAAAAATTTGTTGGCTGCTTAATGAATATTATATTAGTATGATTTATGAGGAATTACGAAAGTTTTCAAATAGAACTGAAAAATGAGAAACAGCAAGAAATTTTGAACAAGTTGATGCATATTTCATATCTAAATGACCTTTATTTGTCAATTTTGAGTAGTTTTTGTTGCAACCAGGCTCATGTTAAGGAGCTTGAGGAAGAAGTGAAACTTCTAAAGGATCTTTCTCATCCAA
The DNA here is from genome assembly GCF_002806865.2 of Cucurbita pepo subsp. pepo. NCBI lineage: Eukaryota > Viridiplantae > Streptophyta > Magnoliopsida > Cucurbitales > Cucurbitaceae > Cucurbita > Cucurbita pepo. The sequence continues at coordinate 8,127,146 of NC_036644.1, read as the reverse complement.
ATATTGTTGTGAGTATGGCCTTCTCTTCCATTTATATAAAGAAGCCCATTACTTTTCCCACTGAATACATTGTGTTGTTTCTCAGAGATACTTGGGCACGGTTAGTGAGGATGATTCTGTAAATATATTATTGGAATTTGTCCCTGGTGGATCAATATCATCACTTTTGGGGAAATTTGGAGCCTTCCCTGAAGCAGTAAGTTATTCTATATTCTACTTTGATCATTCTAGCGTCAGAGTATCGAGTGTCTAATCCTTTATACCAACTGTATGTAGGTTATAAGAACATATACCAAACAGTTATTACTGGGACTGGAATACTTGCACAAGAATGGTATCATGCACAGGGACATTAAGGTCGGTGTTAGTTATGATCATTATTATTTGCAGACAATTTTCTCATTCCCCTGTGTCAGTTATAAATATGANAAACAGTTATTACTGGGACTGGAATACTTGCACAAGAATGGTATCATGCACAGGGACATTAAGGTCGGTGTTAGTTATGATCATTATTACTTGCAGACAATTTTCTCATTCCCCTGTGTCAGTTATAAATATGACGTGTCTCTTGTATTCTATTGCAGGGGGCGAATATTCTTGTAGATAACAAGGGATGCATTAAGCTTGCTGATTTTGGTGCATCAAAACAGGTTGTCGAGCTGGTAAAGTCTGTGATCCTTGACTTTTATTTGGTTTGAAAGGTATCTGCCTTCTGATCAAGATTTCATTGTTGTAGGCTACAATTTCAGGTGCAAAGTCTATGAAGGGTACTCCATATTGGATGGCTCCTGAAGTAATTCTGCAGACTGGGCATAGTTTGTAAGAACTGACTGAAGTCAAACTCTACTTAGAATCTACATTCTCTTCGGGATATTTGATATCAATCATTAACTGCTAAATGTTGATTTTAATTTTTTTTTGACAAATTTTTTTTGAAGCAAATATATTTTTAGTCAATGAAGCAGGTTCGAGCTCAATTATGATTGAATTTTGATAGTTGTTCTTTTAGAGAATCAATTATGTAGAAAACAAATAATTGGTCTTATGTAGCCTTGCCTTTGACTAAATTTTAATTTGATGAGATGGATGATCGTAAGTATGTGATAATTATTCCTAGCTCTGCGGATATATGGAGTGTTGGATGCACTGTTATTGAGATGGCTACAGGAAAGCCTCCTTGGAGCCAACAGTATCAAGAGGTATCTTATTACTTGAAGATGTTTGAATGGTGGTGGATTAAATTATTCTTGTAAAGGAAACTAACAATACATTTCTTTTAGGTTGCTGCTCTTTTTCATATTGGCACAACAAAGTCTCATCCACCAATCCCTGAGCAGCTTTCAGTTGAAGCTAAAGATTTTCTGTTGAAATGTTTACAGAAGTACGTTTCATTTCTTTGCATTTCTAACCCTGATCTTAAGAAAACTAATCATAAGTTAACAATGGTCCAACTTTGAGATTCGTTTGAAATATTTTTCTTTAGCTTCTCTTTGACACTATTTCTTATGGAAAGTCAAATTGATGTGGGCATAATTGCAGGGAACCCAACTTAAGACCAGCTGCATCTGAACTCCTGAAGGTGATTTTTTACTTGATTAATATTTTTGTTTTACTCGACAAGAACAAATTGTCAGATGCATAGACTGACAGAAATAGTGCCAAAGGAGCGATTGTTTTAACTATCATCTAACCGTCCGGCTTTGTTGCGTGCAGCATCCTTTTGTTACTGGGGAGGACCCAGAATCTCTACTTGTATCACGTGATGCATGCACGGTTAGAGGATTAAAGAATCAGAATAATTTATTCATGATTATTTGTCTTCCTGTTTGTAACGGTAAATTTGCCATCTTCAGGAGCCCTTGGATACCCATTCACTTTTATATACTCCCGACCTTGAAATGAGGTGAAGTTAAAAATTCAGCGACTAGAAGAATTGTGCATTCACCTGCTTGCAATATTTAAGGTTTTTCACACTTTTTTTTCTTGACAGCAAAACTCCAACGCATCCTGGATCAAGTGATATTTGTAATTTGGATAGTCTGAGCTGCTCAAAACTATACACCGCAAACAAACTAGAAAATGATACGTGGGGAACAAACAACAGTGATAATGAAATGTGTCAGATTGATGACAATGATGATTTTATGTTAGATGAAGTAAAACTCAGGTCTTCTATGACATCTGGGAATTTCAAGGTGAGGAAAATGTTTGGATCCATTTTCAGTTCTCCGTCCAGAGATCTCTGGAAATTAACTTCACTTTTTCTTTCTTTCTTTTTTTTGGGTGGGGTGGGGGTGGTTTATATAGAGTTATAACCCAATCTGTGAGCCGTCGGATGATGAGGACTGCAAATTTGATCAAAGTTCAGTAGTAAAGCAAGGAAGCGATTTAGATGAGCAAACTCTAGCACCTGGCAGCTGTTCTGAAGTTTTTGATGATGACCAAAACTTCTCATTTCCTAGTGGACGATCACTTTCTGAAGATGAGGATGAGCTTACTGAATCAAAAATTAAAGCATTCTTGGATAAGAAGGTTTGGATTTTCAGTTTGAAATAGCAACTAGTTCGTCTTTCTAATTATCCCCTTCTCTGCAGTTTTATTAAATGAACCTGTTTGATCTAAATTGTTGTACATGATTTCAATGCCTCAGGCTCTTGAATTGAAGAAACTGCAGTCACCACTATATGAGGAGTTTTACAATAATAGTTTGAATGCATCCTGCTCTCCAGTTTTTGTAGAGAGTAAACAAGATGAAACTACTCCTAAATACTTGAAATTGCCCCCAAAAAGTCGGTCACCAAGTCGAAGTCCCGGTCATCTATCCCCAGCATTCGATGCCTTTGGCACTGGGACTCCAGGGAGTGATAGCAGCAGCAGGGGTAATGCAAATGATCAGAGGTCACAACTCAATGATTGGAAAGGACTTCTAGTTGATGGTCAGCCCGAAGCTGGTAGTCCGAGGTTTGAACTTTTGGATGTTCTTTTAGCAGGCTTAGTATCATTAACATCTGTAGCATTCTTGATATCTGGGTGAGTAACGTGTTTTCTGATCTAGCAGTAAACACTATTCTGAAATACAGAGGAAGTGGAAAGAAGAGCTTGATCAAGAGCTCGAGAGGAAACGAGGTAAATAACTATTTTTTATGCCTCTTAAATAAGAAGATAGCAATCATACGACCAATGCCTTTATAGAAGTCCGAGAAATATATGGTAGATATTTATATATAGTAGGTGGTTATATCTGGTAAAGCTATACATAGTAAACTAAAACTATATATATACCCATTAGGCAGTACTTTGAAGATGTACTTTCTCTATTCTCTATATTTTCTCGGTATATACCCGAAGTCATCCATACAAATGCTTTAGCCAATATTCCTTCTTGCATTTTCCCTCTCCTATTTCTTTGTGTTCATCTAGATCGATTGTGTGCGTTGTTGTGCGATCCTAACAATTATTACATATGACTATGCAACTCTCTTGTTTACAGAGATGATGCGTCAAGCTGGCACGGGAGGCAAAACGTCATCTCCAAAGGATAAAGCCATCGGCAGGCCGAGAGAGAAAACACGATTTGCATCTCCATTCCGGTAGATATCTACGTTTCATTTTGTCTTTACACAGTATATATTCTATCATGGCAATATGCACAATTGTGACGAATTGTTGACAGGGATGACGCGTCGGGTGCGGGGAGGGAAAACAGGAAAAATTCATCTCCCGAGGAAGTGAGGAAAGATTAGCATAGCTTCAAACTACTTCAGCTGAGTTTATCTTCTCATTTGTCCTTCCCTCTGCAGTCCTTGTGGAGTGTATGAAGTGAAGAAGCCCCCTAGAAGAAGCATGATCACGATCAGATTCTCAATGAAAGAGGAAAAAATAGGACAAAATGAGGTATTTGCTAATCATCTGTCTTTGTTCTTTGTTCTTATATTGATTTCGTTGGGGGTGGGGGGAGGTTTTAAAAGGATGCATGTTTTTACAATTTTGTATCCAGTGGTGAATAGAAAAGTGTATGATTATTAGTGTGTACAATATTATATGGTTTGATGCTATAAAATGGCACAGGTTTTCGTGTCCAAGTCTGTGTATCATTTTTCCTCATGTAATTCTCTCATCAAACAACACAAACAAAATGTTGTTTGATTTTACTACACATTTTGTAAAAGGGTCATTTGTTTTTCTAAGTGACCAAAACTTACCTTTTTGTCAAGCAAAGCAGAGTTGTTTTTGAGCAACTACTGTGGACACTATGAACATTGAGAAATATCAAACCAAATGATGTTTGATTT
>NC_036644.1:8097041-8122416 GCF_002806865.2 Cucurbita pepo subsp. pepo | reverse complement strand
TTTTTTTTTTTTTTTTTTTTTTTTTTTTTTTTTTTTTTTTTTTTTTTTTTTGTTAAATTCAAGTCTTTTGTTGGTAGATAATGTCTTTCGAGTAGCGTGTCTTGTAAGAATCAAATTTTGAAAGGTATCTTTGAATTTTGAATTTTATTTTGATAGTTTTTTTACATATTCAATATTCAACATTTTTTTAGTTAATGAATCTATTAAACATAAAATTGATTTTTGTGTCGATAGAGTATTAAATTATAATTTATGTTCAATAGATTGGTAAGTTAAAAAAGAATAAATAAAGTTGAAAATTTACACGCATGCATATTAGAGGCATTTTTTAAAATTCATGACCTATTAAACACTTAATTGACACAAACTTATAAGTTTAAACACTAAATTTGTAATTTAATCTTTGTTTTTTGTTAAAAAAAAAATTGATCATAAACTTGCAGGTTGTGACCCTAAATAAATATCAAAATGAATCAAGATTTGATATCGAGATCAAAAATTAAATATATGAGATATGAGATCTCATATCGATTGGAGAGAAGAATTAGTACCAGCGAGAAAGCTAGGCTCTTAAGGGAGATAGATTGTGAGGCCCGGAAGGGAGGTAGATTGTGAGATCCTACATCAATTAGAGAAGGGAACAAGTGCCAACGAGGACGTTGGGCCCTAAGGGGTGGATTGTGAGGGTAGATTGTAAGATCCCACATCGATTGGGGAGGGGAACAAGTGCCAACGAGGATGCTGGGCCCTAAGGGTCCCTAATAGAGGCATTTTAAAAACCTTGAAGGAAAGCTCGAAAGGGAAAGTCCAAAGAAGACGCTAGTAGTGGCTTGAGCCATTACAAAATATCATATCAAAATGAATTATGATATCCTCCTCAATTCAATTTTGAGATGAGTGATTGTTCGGTATCTAGAACGTTAAGTTGCATGCATAAGCTTGAATATGGTGTTCAACAGCCCTTCGTTGCACGAAATCCTATTGAGAGAGGTTGTAAATGATTGACGAGATGTGATGTCTTTCTACATACAAGGTAGTACCATGCTTACGTTCTCAAAGGATGAATTGCTTGAATAAAACGTGTCGGTGATCGTTGGGTACATGTCGATGAAGGACCGAGCAACACAAACGCTCAGAGGAAGTAGAGGAATCCTCCTTCACAGCATTGCCTCCAAAAGGATATGGAAAAAAACAGTAAATTTCTTATCTCTAAAGGATAAAGAGTACAAATCTAAACTTGACTTTGTGTTTCTTGAGACTTCATTTGGTAAGCCAGAAGCATACAATTTAGCTGTAAACACCCTATAAAAAGAATTGTTATTATAGTAGTAATCACAGAGAACATGCTATAGAGAGGGAGGAGGTTAGAGAAGAAACAGACCAGTTGTACCATAACGTTCAAGACGATATCGTCATTGGGACTCGCTCGGTAGGAGATCGAGACGGGGTCGGTATTAAAGATGACCTACTGCAAGTTCTGAGCAAGAGGACTCCACATTTGATGGCTTTCTTTTCAGAGCAGTGGGAAGGTGGTCGAGATGAAGGCTGTATATCGTCATTGGAACTCCGTAGAGGAAAGTCGAGACGGTATTAAAGATGGCCTCCTGAAGTTTCTAAGCTCTCTCCACTTGAGAGGACTCCACACTACTGGTTTTCTTTGCAACGCAATAACTTTGGGGACACCTTGAGTTGGAGGGCTCCCCATGAACTTGCTACTGCTCCTCATGGCAATTGGTGTTGCCTCTACTGATGCTTGGAACTCTGGTAATGGAGAGAACAACTTTGAGTATCTTGCTTTCCTTGTTGCAAATTCTTGTGGCCCCAAAGTGTGAAGTGGTGTTGTCATGTGAGAGTTTAGCTCCGGACGAAGTGTAGCCATCGAGACTCGTCTCTTGGGTTGAAAAACCTGCGTCGTTGTCGTTGTCGTTGTCGTCGTTGTTGGAGTTGGTCTAACAGCAAGTGAACGTCGTCTTGGTACAAGTAGGCTTCTTGTGTTTGCAGCTGCAGTTGTCATCATTCTGTGGCCATTTTCTTTGCCTTCTGTTGGAGGAGGAGGAGGAGGAGGAGCAGTATTTATGAACGACGAGACACGCCTTTTCTTGGATGGTACGGGGGACGACGTCGTAGGAGGAGGCATGAAATTGGTTATCTTTCTTAGGGGTAGCCTTAGTTTAGAAGGACCTAATGGTGGCTTCTTTTCTGTAACAGTTTTGGGAGCTGCCAACTTTGGAAGAGAGGCAGCGGTAGAAGTAGCAGCAAGAGCTCTACTTTCCTGTTTTAGTCTGGCTTTCCTCTCATCTGCTAGTTGACTCTCGAGATCTCGAACCTGTTCGTACAAAGCCAATAACGAAAATCTTTTCTTCGTAACGAAAATCATGTAAAAAAATTGTGCAAGAACTTCAAAATCCTGTAGATTTATTACAAGAACATGGTTAGAAACTTGAATCTATTACCTTTTCTTGAAGATTCCTGCAATTATGTTCCTTAGCAGTGAGTCTCAACTGCAAGGATTGCACATTATCTTGTAACTTCTTCATTTCCTTCTCGTCATGCTTGGATTTTTCCGACTGTATGTTAAAAAAACTTGTTAAGAACAAGGTCAAAGCACTGAAAGAACCAAACTTTTCCAGTGTTTGGATACCATTTGCTTGAACTTGAACAGGTCTGTGAGATCTGTCTGTTTGCGAGCAGGGGCGTTCTCGATCCCTCGAACTCGACTAGCGAAATTCAATGAGCAGAGTGTCTCTCCAACGTCGGCTGAACTTGGACTAATCTGTACAAACATCAGGGTTTTGCAATCTCCTCCTGAACATAGAATTTCCATTAATGTCATATACTAAGCAAATAAGCTACCAGAGAGACCATTAATTTAAGCTCAGGGAAAGAATAAGGATCAAAATATTAAGGCAATGAAGCTCACCTAAAGAACTTTGCAGCAAATGAGTGAGTTTAGAGTTTCTGTTACAAGAAAAGTAAAGAAAACTCAGTCAGATATACCAAAGAACACATTTCCTGGTCAAATAAGAGAGTTGGATGGAGAAATGCCTGTAAGGAACGTGAGCGGTTTTAGAGGCAAGGGCGGAGATGACATCACCGAGAGCGGAAAGTGATTTATTAATGAACTGAGATTCCTTTAATCTTTCGCCATCGACGTCGATCCTCCCCACACGCTCGCTACCAGCCAAGTCGACCAGCCAAAGATGACTCTTTGTCCTCTGTCCATTTATAAGACTCTCTCCCTTGACAGTGACTCGCAACAAGCTAACATGATGCAATGGTAATTGGTGTGCATAAGTATATCTATTTGTTGAATCATCTTGTAAGAACAGAATTTACTTGACAAATTTTGTTTAAGAAAGATCTGGCATAAAAAAAAGTGTCTATTTATTTAACACATGGTGTTTGGACAAGAACTTTACCAGTGGGATCGGCTGCTTAGCTCATTTGCGCTGGTGGATCCAACAGATCTTGCCCGGCCGCCAGACTTGAGTAGTTCCCACACTTGTTCAGTTCCATAAACTTGAGCTTCAACCAATCCAGGGACTTCCTGTGTTCCTTCTGCTGCTTGCTTAATCTCCAACCTTAAAACGTACCTCATATATTAACAATCTCTTCCAATATTTTTAACATTATTAATGTGTTTCATTTGAAGTGGTCATTAGTTGATTTTTCAAGTCTAGGAGAAGAAATCTTGCAATAAAACGAGTAAATATCTTAGAACACTAATGCAAGCATTAGCTTAATATGATAATTAAATTTCTGGAACCAAAAGCATTNCATTATTAATGTGTTTCATTTGAAGTGGTCATTAGTTGATTTTTCAAGTCTAGGAGAAGAAATCTTGCAATAAAACGAGTAAATATCTTAGAACACTAATGCAAGCATTAGCTTAATATGATAATTAAATTTCTGGAACCAAAAGCATTCAACTCGCAGATATTGTTTTCTTTGGGCTTTTCCTTTCGGGCCTCTCCTCAAGATTTTTAAAACGCGTCTGCTAGGGATAGATTTCCACACTCTTATAAAGAATGTTTCATTCTCCTCTCCGACTAATGTGGGATCTCACAATTCACCCCCCTTCGGGACCCAACATCCTAGCTAACACACTGCCCGGTGTCCCCCTCCTTCGGCGACCAAGTCCTCGCTAGCACACTGCCCGATGTCTGGCATTGATACCATTTGTAACAGCCCAAACCCACCGCTAGCAGATATTGTCCTCTTTGGACTTTCCCTTTCGGGCTTCGTCTCAAGATTTTTAAAACGTGTCTACTAGGGAGAGGTTTCTACACCCTTGTTAAAAATGTTTCGTTTTCCTCTCCAATGTGGGATTTCACAATCACCATATCCAAATATTCCATGAAAAATGATCAGAAATAGAAAAACAAAAACTCACTTCTTCAGATTTGGGTTGCAGTTGTCAGCCAAGAGGTCCCTTATCTTCTCATTATAAACCTCCAACATGCTGACATACAATTCATATTTCATAACACCATCTCTCTCTTCGGAAATCTTAAACAGTTCCTTCAGAGTCCGGTAGTTGACTCCTCTGTTTTCAGGTGTTCCCTCCATAGTAAATGTCTTCCCCGTTCCAGTTTGTCCATAAGCAAATATGCAGACATTATACCCATCCATCACTGAAGCTACAACAGGCTTAGCTTGACCGAAAACAGTTTCTACACATTTTGAAAACTCATCATCAATATATGGATTAAGAATTTACAGTAACTTCAAAATTAGCCACTAATTCTTACAATTACCTTGGCCATCCTCTGTCTTGAACACATGATCAAATTTAAACTGTTTTTTTGAAGAATCAGAAGAAACAACTTGAATCTCATTATCCTGAGATGAATCAAATTCAATCACAGAGGTAGCCCCATTGGTTAATTCGCTTTCATTTAATGGTCTACATCTGCAGAAAACTCTAATATTCCCTTTCAGTTCAATCACTTCATTGTAAAGTCTCTTTCGCTCAGTGACCTCTCCAAGGTATTTCTTCTTTAAAAGTTCATGTTCTGTACCTTAAAGAAAACAAGCAGCGGAGGATTAGTCGCTCAGGAGCGATTAATAAGTCGAAATGATGGAAAGTGGTTGGGTGGTAGAAGAAAGCTACCTAGAAGTTGAAGAGTTTTTACAAGTTCAGGGCCTGGAAAAGCATCGGTGTCTAATTTGAATCGTTCAGTTAGGAGCATATGTTCATTCTTCAAATTCTGGAACCAGAAATGAACAAGTGATTCGTCATATCAAATATCCTCACAACATAGAGTACAAAAAATGAACTGGTGATGCTAATTGGGAAAAACAAGACTTCAATTACTTCATACCTCTACTTTGCTGCCCAAGTCAATGACCTTTTGAAGGATTGGAAGTATCTGCGCTCCATCTGGTGATGCTAATTGGGGTTCATCGCTAGATAATCTGCTCTCCATCTTATCCGCATGTTCAAAAGATTCTCTCAAAGCAATGTCTGGACAACTGAGAACTTTAGTGAAAATACTACCAACCAGTAGGATCAAACAAGTTTACAGAAAAGATCATCATAAACATTTGAATTGGTCGTGAAGATAGCCAATCCTTTCAATCCTCAGTTTCCAAACCGAAATCAAGATAAACACAGATGATGGTGTGCAATTAGGAAATTAGCAGGAAGAAACATACAAAGAAAAACAAAAATGTCTCCACAATAGAAAATCCTATTGCTCTAACTGAATGTAAATAGGTCAACTTGATTTCTAATAAAAAGAACGAAAACAAAGCCGTAGATTCCGGGTCGAAACAGATCCATGAAAACAAAAATTCTTTTCAGATCGAGACCGAGAAAGAATCGTTGAAAATTGAATAATTAACGAACCTGAACCGGATAATGAAGGCAGAGGCCTCGGATCACAACTAGGAACAACCGGAGGGCGTAATTCTGATGCGAATTCCACCGTTGCATCTGAAATTTAAACAACAACTCTTCAAATTAAGAAATCAATCAAATCAACAAACCAATCCGCTCCTGTCCCCCACAAAAGCCCGCCCCAAAGAGAGAAAGGGTACCATCCATGGATTCAAAGAGAATGAGGACGTGAAATTTCGAGAGAGATGCCAAGAATTTTGATGAAGAAGAAGAAGAAGCAGAAGAAGTAGCAGAGCTGAGTGGGGAGAGAGAGAGAGAGAGAGAGAGAGAGAGAGAGAGAGCAACGGTCACGTAGGGTTTGAGACTGAATTCGGAGAGATTTCAAATGGCTACCGACGCTGTTTCAAACGGCTATATATTATTTAAATGACGTTTTCGGAGCTCCGCTTTTTAAAAATCCGACCCAACGGAGCCCCGACTCATTTGAATTATTATTGTTATTTTTTCAATTGAATTATTATTATTCTTATTATTCTTATTATTTTGGTGGTTCGAACCTCAAATCTCTTGGTGGAAGAGACCGATTTTATGCTCCGAATATCAATATACTTATATTCACCCCGAACAAATGTGTTCAAGCTTTCCCCCGTCCTTTTCCAATTCGAATGTTTCCATGAATAACATCGTCTTGTCTAATCATGGGAAAGCTAATAATCGTGTAAGAGCCTAATCAACATTTTCGATTACCTCCATATAACTGTTGGATGAAAGTCCCACATCAGCTCCATGTAGCTGTTGAATATCGGTTAATTTAAGAAATGATCATGTGTTTATAATCAAATATTACTCTCTCCATTGGGATGAGGCATTTTAGAGAAGCCCAAAGCAAAGCTGAGTTTATGTTCAAAGTATTTTTACTCCCTCTTCCATATAAAATAAATAAATAAAACCTTTTTTTAAAATAATGATTATTCAACCCCTTCACTCTCACCGCCATCCTATGTCGAGTTCCTGCAAAAATAAAAATAAAAAATCTTAAACACAAATAAATAAATAAACAAATATATATATTGACCAAAGCACTTCTGCCCCCAAAAGCGGAGACCGGACAACCGCCAAGTTGTCGAGGACATGTCTGAAGAGGAGGCGGGCGCCCTATCTATCAGTTTACCACCCTACCCACTAATGGACTATGAGGGAGAGGGCAGGCGAACGGGAACCTGTCGAGAACCCGAACCACTTGACTGATTGGAATACTCAATTTCATTAGGGTCGAGGATGGATGAAACCAATCATCATTGCGCAAGCAAAGCCGGGAAACAGACCGCTGCGCAACGACTAGGACTCGTGTACGAGAAGTTTTGAGCGTGAGCTATCACTCATGCAGAAAGACCCGCAACTCTCAAAGAGGAAGAGGACATCAACCGCCCGAATCACTGTAGCAAAACCTCCCTTTACTCTATGGATAGCCCTTATTTCAAAGAAAGGGAGGAGAAACTATATATATATATATATATATATAATTAGCTTACCTAGAGCCACACCTTAGCAATACAAACTATCTTATAGTTAGCTATCGAGGCATTCCACTTAAAATATGTATTTTAATTATAAAATAATAATAATAAATTTGTTACAGAAGGATGCCTAAGATATATACAAATCTAAATCTAAAACATTTAAAGAATGGAAATGATCCCATTTGGTGGGTAATAAACTAACCCACCGAACTCTAACACATATATTTCTTTAGAGAACTTAGAAGATATTTTGTCACCTGCATTGGTTTCTTCTTGATTCAGTTCAACACGAGACGGTAAAATCAAGATTTCAATACCAATCGACTCGTTCGGTCGACGTCTTTGGCTCCCTCTTCGGCTTTCTGTATCGATTATTCTCGAATTTTGATTTCACTATAAGAGAATATAGTAAATCTGCCTCTGCTGAATTATCATATGGCACATCCAAGGCACTACACAAACAAAGATGGAACTAAAGTCACCAAAAAGCTATGTGGCAAGAACCTACTTTAACGAGAGTACTCTTTCCATTCGGAGCTTCGCACAGCCGAACTAGGCTACTTTCCTAATTAAACTAATAAAGTAAAGGTAAGAACCTTTAATAAATAATATAAATTCAGTATAAAATTCAAGTTTATAGGGGTTGAGATTTCTAGTCTTAAGGTTTCTGTAACGACCCAGATCCACCGCTAGCAGATATTGTCCTCATGGCTTTAAAACGCTCTGCTAGGGGAAGGTTACCACACCCTTATAAATGGTGGTTTGTTCTCCTCCCCAACCAATGTGGGACATTGCAATCCACCCCCCTTTGGGACCCAGTGTCCATACTGGCACACCGCCTCACGTCTACCCCCTTCAGGGAACAGCGAGAAGGCTGACACATCGTCCAGTGTCTGGCTCTGATACCATTAGTAACGACCCAAATCCCCCGCTAGCAGATATTGTCCTCTTTGGACTTTCCCCTTCGGGTTTCCCCTCAAGGCTTTAAAACGCGTCTTCTAGGGGAAGATTTCCACACGCTTATAAATGGTGGTTTATTCTCCTCCCCAACCAACGTAGGACATCACAATTTCGAACATGAATCTAAGTTGGAATATTTTTGTACCTATGAATCTAAGTTGGAATATTTTTGTACCTGTCAAGTAGCTCTTCCAGGATGATTCTTTGCAAAGGTGTTACATAATGTATACAGCTTCTGGGGCATTGGCCAACTGCAATTTGAACCTGATAATCTTCACCGTGTCCTAGTTTATTGAAACTAAATCAAGAAATCGTAGTTGGAATAATACACATTTCATATGTCCTCAAAATACTGAAATTATAATTGCATATTATCACTCGAACGAACCTTGAGAAGTCGCCCGGGCTGTCCCGGTGGACGAAGCAAAAGTGAAGACATGGGGAGCTCTGTCTACACACGAATATGGGCAGCCTGCATATTGTTATGACACAACACATGTAGATTGTTGTATTGTAACAAAGAACTTAAATTGTAACATTCATAAGATGGAGCAAAGATGGTACCTCTTCCAACACAAAGAAACTCATTAACAAAGACATCAAATGCATCGCATTCTGGGTTTTCAAAAGGATCTAAACATTCCCTGAGTTCATATGTTTAATTGTGAGAGTTCCATAAAAAATGAACAATAGATATCACCAAATAGAATGATGAAAATGAATGAGGAACTGAAACTTGAAATCATAAAACTCCATCGAATTTAAAAATGTCAATAAAAGTAATTCATTGTTATTGTAATAGCCCGCACGTAGTAGATATTGTCCTTTTTGGACTTTCGCTTGAGCTTCCCTCAAAGTTTTTAAAACACATCGAAGAGGTTTCCACACCCTTATAAAGAATGTTTCATTCTCCTCCCCAGCCGATGTTGGACCTCACAATCACCCCCCGTCGAAGAGGTTTCCACACCTTTATAAAGAATGTTTCGTTCTCCTCCCCATACACACCATCATCCCCCCCTGCTGACACACCATCATCCCTTAAATCCACCACCCCCCCTTCGGGGCCCAGCGTGCTTGTTGACACACCGCTCGCCTGTGTCCACCCCCTTCAAGGCTCAGCCTCTTCGCTAGCACATCGTCCGGTATCTGGCTCTAATACCATTTGTAACAGCCCAAGCCCACCGCTAGAAGATATTGTCCTCTTTGGCCTTTCCCGCTTCCCCTCAACGAAAACGTAGCTAGGGAGAGGTTCCACACTTTTATAAAGAATGAGAACTCTTCGTTCAGTTATATATATTATCTATAACCTTTTATTTATAATTAAGAATTCCCCTAAACTTTCCAAGAATATGGTAATTACACAATTTATTCTATGATGAATGCTGCAAGAGTTTTAACCAGCTCTATACACATTGAGAACAACACCAAAAGCACAACGATACCTCTCAATGAACTCGGTTCGGCTGCAACTGGATAACATCTGCATATTGTAGAAAGCATAGTGATTGTTGAGTTTCATAATTGACTATAACATAGATGATAGAAGTGAACAATTTCTTCATCAGAACACAAATAGTTCCAGCTTGTTACAGTCTCTTGTGGTGTCAGCATCGAAACAAGTACTTATGGCTTGAATATTTCATCGTTAATCTTTAATGGGGATCTTTTCCATTCGTAGATTACTCTCTATGCACTTTCTCTCGGAACAACAGAACAATAGTTTTGAATTCTACAATGTAATTAAGGACTCGGAGATAACAATCAAATTAAGGTCATCATGAATGATGATTGCCATAATGTTCATCCTATCAAAGAAACACCATTTACCAATGAGATAAAAGCACCACGCAATTTTCTTCTTGATACTATAGATGAATAGCTACCTCGTACGCCTGAATTACACGACGAATCATAGAATCGGAATAATTTCCATCTCTATTCACGTCTGGATGGAATTGCTTCACCTGCACGGCCAGAAATCCGAAGTCGAATTGAAAATCGGTACAGAAAACCAAAAATTCTACAATCAACCTAAGTAGCCAATCACTTAATCGCTTCCCAATCATATTCCGAAAACTCAAATCTAGATTCTACAATTCGATTTTTCATCGCAACGAGAGAAACCTACGTACTTTAGCTCGAAAAGCGGCTTTGAGCTCGGATTCGGAGCAGGTCGGGTCGACGCCGAACAATCTGTAAGCATCCATAGCATTGGAGAGAGGCGTATCTTCTCCATCAATTCTTTGCCTGCAAATCGTTGCGAATCGAGACTTTGATGAAGAAGGGAAGAGAATCGAGGATTTTGAAATGGTGCGAGAGCCAACGGTTTTCCGAAATGGAAGAACGGTTGGTGCTGAAGTGGAGAGATACAGCGCCTCCATTGTCGGCGTTCGCGGGAAGTTGATTTCGTTCCAAAGGGATAAATGATATATTATTTTTAAAATCCAAATGGCTAAATGATATATTATTTTTTAAAATATTAAAATATATCTCTTCACCTATTCGAGAAAGGAACGGTGTGAAAACCTCTCCCCAGAGGCATTTTAAAATCGTTAAAATTGTGAGACTCGACGATACGATCAAAACAGACAATATAACTTCTCCCTAGAGACATTTTAAAACCGTTAAAATCGTAAAGCTGACGACGATACGTAACGGATCAAAACAAACAATATCTACATGCGTCTCCTCCAAAGACATTTTAAAACCGTTAAAATCGTGAGGCTGACGACGATACATAACGGATCAAAACAGACAATATCTACATGCGGTAAGGTTACTATTAAAACCAAGGCTAACAACGATTTGTAATGGGTCAAAGCGGACAATACCTACTAGCGATTTGCAAATGGTATCAGAGCCAGTTACCATACGGTGCGAGGCACTGGTCGGAGGAGAGCTAGACCCTCTCAATAGTAGACACGTTTTGAAACCTTGAGAGGAAGCCCAAAAAGAAAAGTCCGAAGAGATCAATATTTGCTAGCGGTAGACTTGAACTGTTATATATTAATTATGGTTTACAATATTCGTTTCAACGTACAAAAATAAAAAAACTAAGCTTATTCCCTTGATGTTCATAATTTTCATACGAACAGCTTCAATTATTCTAAAAAAACAATCGTAAAAGTAAACTAAAAACCTTTGAAAAACAGTTCTACAAACAGTGTAGTCAGGAAAAAAGAAAATAGAGGAGGAGGCTAAAGCCCGACTCCAAGGAATTCTCTTAGCTAATCAGTTTGGCATGACCAATAGGGAGAGGAACGAAGCAGCTCGACTGTAAAAGATAGGAAGTAGAGACTATAGGCAGAGATGGAGTGTACATTTTGATTGATACTTCACGGTGTGCTTGCCCTACCACAGAACGGAGACGGGCTCGTCGAAGGAAGGATTAATACATCGAAGCCTGATTGGGATAGATCATTCATACCTTTGTACTTATCCGAGCCTTATCCGAGCCTTATCCGAGCAACCTTAATGCTTATCCATACTAGGATTGATCATCTTAATTGCTATAAAATACTCGGACCTTTTAAGTTCAAACCCATTTCAGCATTATGGTGTAGAGAGTACATATCATTTCTACATCTGATTCAATGGCCATAAATTACACAGCATTCATACATTATGTCAAACAAAAGCAAAGAATCAGGATTTTGCAATCAGCCGAGTGTTGTTCCACAGCCATTGGCGAGCAGAACCTTCGAGCAATGGAGAAACCTGTACAAACCATATATGAGTAGATTTACTTTGAGAAGTGAAGCCGTTCTCATAATCATATTAAAACAGTGAATCCCGAATCCCGAAGCTTCTACAGTGGTATAATTTTGTCCCCTTTGAACCGTATCTAATTTAAATTTGTATAGTTTTTGTAACGGTCCAAGCTCACCGCTAGCAGATATTGTCCTTTTTGGGCTTTTCCTCAAAGTTTTTAAAACATGTATGCCAGGGAATGGTTTACACACACTTATAAAAATGTTTCGTTTTCTTCCCCAACCGATGTGGGATCTCACAATCCACCCCCCTCCGGGCCCAGCGTTCTCGTTGGCACTCATTCCCTTCTCCAATCGATGTGGGACTCCCAATCCACCTCCTTTGGGGCCCAACGTCCTTGCTGGCACACCGCCTCATGTCCACCCCCCTTCGGGGCTCAGCCTCCTCACTAACACATTGCCCGTTGTCTGGCTCTTATACCATTTGTAATGGCCCAAGCCCAGTGCTAACAGATATTGTCTACTTTAAGATTTCCCTTTCGGGCTTTCCCTCAAAGTTTTTAAAACATATTTGCTAGAGAGAGGTTTCCACACCCTTATAAAGAATGTTTTGTTCTCTTCCCCAACCGACGTGGGATCTCACAGTTTTACTTTCAATTCTATCCAAAAGGGTTCACACCAATAAAAACAACGTCTTTGATTGGTTCGTGCTTCTTCTTCACCTCTTGAGGGACTACTTGTCATGACTCTAATCTAAATTTGCGTAGTTTTACTTTCAATTCTATCCAAAAGGGTTCACACCAATAAAAACGCCATTTTGATTGGTTCATGCTCTTCCTCGCCCCTTAACAGACTACTTGTCATGACTCCTAACAAACTTCAGATGTTCTTCCCATTTTTGTAAATTTTGATTTCAAGTAAACAATAATCTTAATCTATGATCATTGTTCTTAAAAATACTTTTAGAAACAGAAACAGAAACCTGTTTTGTAAGCTCCAAACAATCGATGCGAAATTAGACAACCAGGATAACTATGGTGGTATGAATGTCAAACCTTTTCCCAGACTTGTGAATGGTAATCATTCAGCCAATTGACTTCCGCAACAGAGAGCAAAGAGATATCAACCATTTTAGTCTGCATAAGAAAACAGGCAAAAAGAAACGTTCAAAACAGGGCACATAGAAGCCTTCAATCAACAGACTGGACGCAGGCCACATAGAAGCCTTCAATCATTTTAAACTACAATGCTGCAAGCGTTTTCTTTTCTTTTTTTGTAAGAAGAGGAACAAATTTGATTGATGAATGAAACAACGGAGTAGAAACTCCGACCACCGAACACCGAACACCTAACACCTAGAGGTGAATTATAGGAAGTTCTCCAATTTGTAATCTACAAAGTAAGACTATAGGCAGAAAAAGGATGTTTGCTTTTACATGCATGGCATGAAAGAAAATTTAATCCATAAAACTGTCAAAAGTAGAGAAAGAGTTAAAAGTTCGTCCATTCATCTCGCCCCAATGATGATGCAAGCATTGTTTTCACTAAGAAACAAAACCATATCGATAAATTACGACTCAAAATCATAAGAGAACAATGAGGTTTCCTTTAATATCTGATTCCAGTGTGTTTTTTTAAACAAGATATGAACAACTTTTAATGTTAAGTCTCAGAATTAATTCAGAAGCCTACAACTCAACGTGCAGTGAATATGGTGAATGCATTATGCCTGCTAACTGCTAAATCCTAGTTAGAGGCAAGACAACAGCATAAATCCAGATACATCGGACGGTCCACGTTCTTATGTTTTTATTATTTTGCCTTAAACATTATACCTTGCAGGCCAAGCATAGATGCTCCTATGTTGATTCCTAGAACAACATTGTCATATTCCCTAGTTGTTTTTTCTCATCTATTACACATCTGTATAATTTTCATTATTTATGACCAACTTGTTTACCTGAATGGGTACAAACGTGAGTTTTTCAAATCCTAAATATCCAATGCCTCCAAAACAGTTTGGAGTTTTAGCGTCCCTCACGACAAGGAGATTCTGCAGAAGAACACCAAAATCACAAGAAGAACAATGAGAAAAAACGTATGCAGAAAGCTACAAAAGACCATAAGAGTATTTCAATCTCTGTAAAATGATCGAACATTTTGTTTCTCTACAGCAATCCAAGTAAACAAGATGTTGAAGATGCAAGGATAGTAGAAAAGAGTTTATGCATCAATTCCAATTAATTAGTCTAGTCTACACACCTAAACATTCTCATTTCATTAGTTTTACCTCAATTCTAATACCAAAAGAGTGGTCTTCGTAGTAGCCTGGTTCGTTGCTAACGATCATTCCATCTTGTAAGCCAGTCATATTCCCAAATCGGAAGCTTATACTTTGGGGTCCCTCGTGTACATTTAGTGCAGCCCCTACACCATGGCCAGTCCCTGAAAGACAAGGGGGAGGGAAAAAAATAAAAACTAAAATACCTAATCTATATTTCTAATCAAGTCAAACTACATTTAAGTGTTTTGCACACAAGATCATTAATCAACAGAAAGAAATACCATGCCGATAATCAAGCCCGATTTTCCAGAGAGAGGAACGAGCAAATGCATCTAATACGAAACCAGGGGTGTGCTGAGGAAACACTGCTTGATCTAAAGCTATATGGCCCTGCAATTGTTTAATATTTCAGAATGAAGCAAGAAATGCCAATGATATCATACACAAAAATGAGACAAGAGGTGGGATGGGAGGTAGGCAGTATAAGATCCATGATAATTTTAACTTTACGTGTTTGAACAGCAGAAATGATGAGCATTTTTTAGTTGACTAAGTAAGTGAATAAATGTTTTTCAACATCTAACAGAGGTTTTTCGGAAAATAAACAGCCATAATAATAAGTCCTCCATGGAAATCCATTTGATACAGATGCAATTTCATACATTATTACAGAAAAGTGGCAAATGGAGATTTCATACTTGGAGGACTCTCGTAAAGCACTCTTTTTGATAAGTGGTCGGTTCACCAAAATGTACTGTACGAGTTATATCGGTTGTTCCATCAACATATTGCGCTCCACTATCCAACAGAAAAAGTTTATTTGCATCCACAACAGAACAATCACTAGGTTCTGGTTTATAGTGTATGATTGCACCATTTGCACCAGAGGCTGAAAAGGCATTACAATAATGAGTAATGAAACTGAAGAAACTGAGAACAGGACCATTTAATCAAACAACAGATTTGCAAAAAAAAAAATGCATAAGGAATTTTATATACCACTAATAGTATCGAAACTCGTGTCAACAAAACCATCTTGGTTTTTACGAAATTCCAGAAGTTTGTCAGCAACTTCTACCTCCGTTAGTTTGACACCATTGAGAATTTCCTCCTCCAACCAGGACCAGAATTGAGCAAGAGCAGCAGCATCTCTACACAAAATATTGTACCACATATTAACTAAACAAAATAACTAGTTTTAAGTACATTAAGAGCATTTGCACTATATGGTGTTCAAAAACAAGAATGATTAGCGAATAGTGCATATCCAAAATGGAGAAGTTGTAGGCTAGCTGTGACATATTTATTACAGTATTACACAATCAAGGGCAAAGGAAAATATTGATGACAGAACACAATGTAACCTCAAATGAGAGTTCCGCATCCCTTCTAACTCAGCATGATTTTTTACGGCCTTCGCTATTGAAACAGGAGATGACTTATAGACTCCAGTAGGTCCAACATGACTATTTGAGGTCTCAGAAGTCTTATCCTTGCTTTTTCTTTTATTCCCAAGGCGTATAAAGTACTTATCACATGCGTTCCTATAAGCATTTGCAATTGCAGCATTGACTGATACTGGGTCCAGCCAGAGATTAGCTCCCTTTTCTGCCAAACTGAAAAGAATTCAGTCATCATTGAAATAAAGGTATGACCATATACAAGAGCAATAGGAAGCATTCTGATTGCTGCAACATTAAAAATTGTACTTGATAACCGACACATAAAGGGATATCTCCATTCACAATGTAAATCATGGAAAGAATGTGAGATTTCATATTTCATTCTTTTTCCATAACCCTAAGAATATCTGATAGTGAAACTTGCTCATGAAAGTTTCAAGATATTTCATATTAAAACGTAAGCTCTGTTTAATATAGTGCGGATGCAACTTCCATGTAGAAAATATATCAGAAAGCTAAAATTGTTTAAACTAATATAGAATATTATCCCCATCCGATAACATACTCAGAGGAAAAAGTTTCAATCGACGAAACTTACTTTTCAATTTCCGAAATAATAGAATCATATGGTCTTAACTCAACTCCTGCACTTTTCAAGTGATCCATCACCTCTGATGAGACTTTCGAAGTATCTACAAACAGTTTTGCTCCATCCATTTCAACTATCAGGTATGCATACATAACAGGTGAGTTTGGAACATCACTTCCTCTCTGCAAAGTTATGGAAAAATTACAGAGATATTCTACTGAATACCATTATGGAAAAATTACAGAGATATTCTACTGAATACCATTCATTGTAAGTAGTAATAGAAAAAGGCAGAATCACATTCTTCGAGTTCGCTAACTTGAAGATTAGAAGATTNCAGAGATTAGCTCCCTTTTCTGCCAAACTGAAAAGAATTCAGTCATCATTGAAATAAAGGTATGACCATATACAAGAGCAATAGGAAGCATTCTGATTGCTGCAACATTAAAAATTGTACTTGATAACCGACACATAAAGGGATATCTCCATTCACAATGTAAATCATGGAAAGAATGTGAGATTTCATATTTCATTCTTTTTCCATAACCCTAAGAATATCTGATAGTGAAACTTGCTCATGAAAGTTTCAAGATATTTCATATTAAAACGTAAGCTCTGTTTAATATAGTGCGGATGCAACTTCCATGTAGAAAATATATCAGAAAGCTAAAATTGTTTAAACTAATATAGAATATTATCCCCATCCGATAACATACTCAGAGGAAAAAGTTTCAATCGACGAAACTTACTTTTCAATTTCCGAAATAATAGAATCATATGGTCTTAACTCAACTCCTGCACTTTTCAAGTGATCCATCACCTCTGATGAGACTTTCGAAGTATCTACAAACAGTTTTGCTCCATCCATTTCAACTATCAGGTATGCATACATAACAGGTGAGTTTGGAACATCACTTCCTCTCTGCAAAGTTATGGAAAAATTACAGAGATATTCTACTGAATACCATTATGGAAAAATTACAGAGATATTCTACTGAATACCATTCATTGTAAGTAGTAATAGAAAAAGGCAGAATCACATTCTTCGAGTTCGCTAACTTGAAGATTAGAAGATTAAAAAAATTAATGAAAACATGAGGAATTGTAGATTGCAGTTAAAATTTTGGAAAACCATAAAATTTCACCTTTAGTTATTTTAGTAACAATAAGTGTAACGGCCCAAGTCCACCGCTAGCAGATATTGTCTTCTTTGAGAATTTCCCTTTTGGGCTTCCCCTCAAGGTTTTTAAAACGCGTCTGTTAGGGAAATGTTTCCACACCCTTATAAAGGGTGTTTCGTTCTCCTCTCCAACCAATGTGGGATCTCACAATCCACCCCCTTCATCGCTGGCACTCGTTCCTTTCTCCAATCGATGTGGAACCCCCTACCAAATCCACCCCCCTTCGGGTCCCCGCGTCCTTACTGGCATACTGCCTCGTGTCTACCCCCTTTCAGGGAACAGCCTCCTCGCTAGCCCATCGTCTGGTGTCTGGTATCTGGCTCTGATACCATTTGTAATGGCCCAAGCCCACCGCTAGCAGATATTGTCCTCTTTGGGCTTTCCCTTTCGGGCTTTCCCTCAAAGTTTTTAAAACGCGTCTGCTAGGGAAAGGTTTCCACACCCTTATAAAGGGCGTTTCGTTCTCCTCCCCAACCGATGTGGGATCTCACAATAAAATTATCAAATGAAAACGTCAAGAACAGATAGAACTTTACCAAGTTCAACAGCCAGGCAATTTCATCAAGCATGGATATAATGATTGCAGATGAACCAGCTTCTCCAAGCTCAGACCTCAAAGAAGCCAACTTTGATGCAACATCTAAACCAGCATATTTAAGATCATGCACTCTAATAGGCCCTTTGGGTGGCTTTGGTCTTGATTCTTTCCATATTTCATCCACGAGATTGTAATCATATAGGTAAACCAGCTTGTGATTCTTCCTCGAAATGGTCTCCTTCAAATCTTCTGCAGCATCGGCAGAAAACAGAAACTGCTCCCTTCACGAAATCAATAGGTGGCATTAGATAGAGGAAGAAGTAGACAAAACTAAAACATTATGTGGTTATAGAATTGTGTGAGATCCCACATCGGTTGGGGAAGAGAACGAAACACCCTTTATAAGGGTGTGGACACCTTTCTCTAGCAGACACGTTTTAAAAACTTTGAGGGAAAGCCCGAAAGGGAAACCCAAAGAGGACAATATCTGCTAGCAGTGGGCTTGGACCATTACAAATGGTATCAGAGCCAAACACCGGGCGATGTACCAGCGAGGAGGTTGTTCCCAAACGTGGGTAGACACGAGGCGGTGTGCCAGTAAGGATGCTAGGCCCCAAAGGGGGGTGGATTTGGTAGGAGTCCCACATCAATTGGAGAAAGGAACAAGTGCCAGCGAGGACGCTGGGTCCTGAAGGGGGGTGGATGGTGAGATCCCACATCGATTGGGGAGGAGAATGAGACACCCTTTATAAGGGTGTGGAAACCTTTCCTTAGCAGACGCGTTTTAAAAACTTTAGGGAAAGCCTAAAGAGGACAATATCTGCTAGCGGTGGGCTTGGGCCGTTACAAATTGAGATGCAAAATTCAAAACCAAGTTAAATTTGGAAAAGAGGACATGAGAAAACATCTTAAAAGAATGCAAAAGAAAAATTTCTCACAGGATCAATTCCAACTACACCGCCAGGAGCTAGAGTATCAGCAAGCCATTCACTTGGGGTCGGCACGCCATGATTTCCAGCTCGCATGAGAATCCAACTGGAGCTTAGCTGCTTCTCTGCCTAATCATCAATAACAGGGAAATTATTCTCACTATCTATACATGGCCAAGTAACAAGAAAGTATGAAAGTTCAATCTTCAACCTGAAGAAAATACCGTCCATCTGTCCAAAGTGCTGCTTGGTCCTTCGTGACAACAGCAGTTCCAGCACTGCCGGTAAATCCAGATATATAAGCCCTCCTCATGTAACATTCTCCAATGAATTCACTCTGAAAACAGCAACAAAATAGAACGCTCGTAAAAATTCAAACAAACATGGGCCAATTGAGTAACACATCCAAACAATTTTTTCCACAACACAGCATAAGGAGGACGGTTAGATGAACACCATTCTCCACAATGACGGCATGATATTGTCCACTTTGAGCATAAGCTCTCATGGCTTTGCTTTGGGCTTCCCCAAAAGGCCTCACACCAATGGAGATAGTATTCTTTGATTATAAACCCATGATCATTTCCTAAATTAGCCGACATGGGACTTTCATCCAACACCTCCCATCGAACAAAGTACGCCTCCCCTTAATCGAGGCTCGACTCCTTTTCTTTTGGAGTCTTAGTCACTTTTGACTATGCCTTCGAGAAGTCTCGACTCCTTTCCTTTTGGAGTCATTTGTTCAACCTTTGAGGATTCTATTGACATGACTAAGTTTAGGGCATAGCTCTGATACCAAGTTAAATGAACACCACTCTCCACGATGGTATGATATTGTCCACTTTGAGCATAAGCTCTCATGGCTTTGCTTTTGGTTTCCCCAAAAGGTTTCACACCAATGGAGATAGTATTCTTTGATCATTCCCTAAATTAGCCGACATGGGACTTTCATCCAACACCTCCACACTTTCATCCAACAAGGACATCGATTTAAAAAAAAACAGCAGCATGAAGTCTTAGTTACTCGAATTTCTCCTAATCAAAACAAAAATACCAGGCGAAGCGAAATTACAAAACCGACCTGGTGAGCGTCCTGCGAGGGGATTACATAGGCGTCGATATCAATGCCAGGTTTCGAGAACAACTTGCGGAGAGCCTGAAGCTTGGAATCGGACTCATCCTTCGAGCGGGTGTTTCTGAGGTCCGAGGAAGGCTTGGCGGTGATGAAGGAGCAGCTTCTGATGGTGGAACGTCGTAGTCGGCGGGAAATGGCGGCGAAAACAGGGGATTGAGGATTGAAATAAGGGGAAATTGGGAAGGTTGAAGAGATTAAACGGAGGTAGAGAGAGGTTGAAGNGTGACAACAGCAGTTCCAGCACTGCCGGTAAATCCAGATATATAAGCCCTCCTCATGTAACATTCTCCAATGAATTCACTCTGAAAACAGCAACAAAATAGAACGCTCGTAAAAATTCAAACAAACATGGGCCAATTGAGTAACACATCCAAACAATTTTTTCCACAACACAGCATAAGAGGACGGTTAGATGAACACCATTCTCCACAATGGCATGATATTGTCCACTTTGAGCATAAGCTCTCATGGCTTTGCTTTGGGCTTCCCCAAAAGGCCTCACACCAATGGAGATAGTATTCTTTGATTATAAACTCATGATCATTCCCTAAATTAGCCGATGTGGGACTTTCATCCAACACCTCCCCTCGAACAAAGTACGCCTCCCCTCGAACAAAGTACGCCTCCCCTTAATCGAGGCTCGACTCCTTTTCTTTTGGAGTCTTAGTCACTTTTGACTATGCCTTCGAGAAGCCTCGACTCCTTTTCTTTTGGAATCCTTTGCTCAATATTTGAGGATTCTATTGACATGACTAAGTTTAGGGCTTGGCTCTGATACCAAGTTAAATGAACACCACTCTCCACGATGGTATGATATTGTCCACTTTGAGCATCAGCTCTCATGGTTTTGCTTTTGGCTTCCCCAAAAAGTCTCACACCAATGGAGATAGTATTCTTTGATCATTCCCTGAATTAGCCGACATGGGACTTTCATCCAACACCTCCACACTTTCATCCAACAAGGACATCGATTTTAAAAAAAAAAAATAGCAGCATAAAGTCTTAGTTACTCGAATTTCTCCTAATCAAAACAAAAATATCCTCCAGAACAAACGCTGCACAATTCAATAACACATCCAAATGAATTTATGCTCCAACGACACGAAAACCAGGAGAAGCGAAATTACAAAACCGACCTGGTGAGCGTCCTGCGAGGGGATTACGTAGGCGTCGATATCAATGCCAGGTTTCGAGAACAACTTGCGGAGAGCCTGAAGCTTGGAATCGGACTCATCCTTCGAGCGGGTATTTCTGAGGTCCGAGGAAGGCTTGGCGGTGATGAAGGAGCAGCTTCTGATGGTGGAACGTCGTAGTCGGCGGGAAATGGCGGCGAAAACAGGTGATTGAGGATTGAAATAAGGGGAAATTGGGAAGGTTGAAGAGATGAAACGGAGGTAGAGAGAGCTTGAAAATGAAGAAGAAAAGGATGAGAATGAAAGAGGACGAATCGCTTGCGATGGTAGCGAGTGCATCGTTTGAGAGAGAAGATAAGGTCACTCCGCCCTGCAAGCAACTTCGTCCCGCCGGTCCGGCCACCAGATTTTATCGATTTTCTTTTTTCTTTTAATTAAATAATTAAATTATATATTTTAATATTTTAATGAAAAATCATAATCGAAAAATCTTAAAATTAATTATAAAATAAAATAAAATATCACTCTATATATTAATAAATAAAAGGGTTAAAACTAATAATTTAAAATAAAATAAAATATCACACTCACAAATCATTCCAAAATAATACAGAATTCGTGATCCGAACGGAAATTCTCGTGTACACGTGCACGAGCTTCACAACACTCGACGTGATTTTTAGGTGACGACATTCACATATATAGTAAGGTGGGACACATTGCTACCCTAATTTGCGTGCATCGTACGTGTGACCTGCACGAGTACCATGTGCACAAGTTTCGTAGCATTTGACATGATTTTTAGGTGACGACATTCACGTATATAGTAAGGCGGGTCACATTGTTACCCTAATTTGCATGCATTGTACGTGTGACCCGCACGAGTACCATGTACACAAGTTTTGTAGCATTCAACATGACTTTTAGGTGACGAAATTCACTTATATGACAAAGGCAGGTCACATTACTATCCCTAATTTGCGTGCATCGTACGTGTGACCTNAAATTACAAAACCGACCTGGTGAGCGTCCTGCGAGGGGATTACGTAGGCGTCGATATCAATGCCAGGTTTCGAGAACAACTTGCGGAGAGCCTGAAGCTTGGAATCGGACTCATCCTTCGAGCGGGTATTTCTGAGGTCCGAGGAAGGCTTGGCGGTGATGAAGGAGCAGCTTCTGATGGTGGAACGTCGTAGTCGGCGGGAAATGGCGGCGAAAACAGGTGATTGAGGATTGAAATAAGGGGAAATTGGGAAGGTTGAAGAGATGAAACGGAGGTAGAGAGAGCTTGAAAATGAAGAAGAAAAGGATGAGAATGAAAGAGGACGAATCGCTTGCGATGGTAGCGAGTGCATCGTTTGAGAGAGAAGATAAGGTCACTCCGCCCTGCAAGCAACTTCGTCCCGCCGGTCCGGCCACCAGATTTTATCGATTTTCTTTTTTCTTTTAATTAAATAATTAAATTATATATTTTAATATTTTAATGAAAAATCATAATCGAAAAATCTTAAAATTAATTATAAAATAAAATAAAATATCACTCTATATATTAATAAATAAAAGGGTTAAAACTAATAATTTAAAATAAAATAAAATATCACACTCACAAATCATTCCAAAATAATACAGAATTCGTGATCCGAACGGAAATTCTCGTGTACACGTGCACGAGCTTCACAACACTCGACGTGATTTTTAGGTGACGACATTCACATATATAGTAAGGTGGGACACATTGCTACCCTAATTTGCGTGCATCGTACGTGTGACCTGCACGAGTACCATGTGCACAAGTTTCGTAGCATTTGACATGATTTTTAGGTGACGACATTCACGTATATAGTAAGGCGGGTCACATTGTTACCCTAATTTGCATGCATTGTACGTGTGACCCGCACGAGTACCATGTACACAAGTTTTGTAGCATTCAACATGACTTTTAGGTGACGAAATTCACTTATATGACAAAGGCAGGTCACATTACTATCCCTAATTTGCGTGCATCGTACGTGTGACCTGAACATAACTCGTGTACCACGTGCACGAGTTTCATAGCATTCAAAATACTTTTTAGGTGACAACAGTTACTTATATAGCAAGGCGAGTCACATTGCTACCCCTAGCTTTCATTCATCGTATGTGTGACCCGAACATAACTCGTGTTCCACATGTACGAGTTTCGTAGCATTCAACATGGTTTGTAAGTGATGACATTCACGTATATAGTAAGGTGGGTCACATTCCTACCCCTAATTTGCATGCATCGTATGTGTGACCCGAACATAACTCGTGTACCATGTGCACAAGTTTTATAGCATTCACCATGATTTTTAGGTGACGACATTACTTATATAGTAAGGCGGCTCACATTGCTACCCCTAATTTGCGTGCATCATACGTGTGACCCGAACAAAACTCGCGGACCACGTACACGAGTTTTGTGGCATTCACTTGACAATCTTCATTTATATAGTCAAGCGTGTCATGTTATTCACATACCTAGTATCCACATTGCATCTTACGTGTAGCCTTCAAAACGTTATATTATTAATAAATTAATAGTTGAATCAAATAATAATGATTATGAATACGACAAAAACAAAACAACTCCGTACACAAAATTTACTGGAATTTGGAATAAAATTTATTTATAATTTAGAAAATCTCTTTGAAAATATATTTATATTGAGACAGGTACGATGAATATAATCTCGACCCCGACCTCAGTTATTTAACAGGGAGAAATCTATACCTACTCTCTCTCCCATTCCCGGAATACCCGTTAGGAAGTGAGTCCCTACAATTTTTTGATACTACGGGTTAAATAAATATCTCTGATTACTATCTTTATAAATATATTCTAATAATATATATATATATATATTATTATTTGTTAAATGGACGATTATAGCCCTAAGTTTGAACATATTCTCAATCCTACCCCTGATCATCCAAGAAGTAATTTGATCCAATAAATAAAGACTTAACTAATAATAACCATTCGTTTCTCTCTCTCTCTCTCTCTAAATGGGGTGCTGTTGCGACGAAGATGACGACGTTGAGATCCTGAGGCATCTTCATCCCTCACCGACCGTTCAGTCTCCGCCGCAGCAGCAGCTGCAGCAGCAGCCTACGCTACCGGATTCTTCCACTGCCGTACTGTCTCCGATGAACTCTCACTTCTTCGCCCTCTCCTGCCGCGACATCCTTCGCCTCATCTTTGAGAAGCTTTCCATCCCCGACTTGGCTCGTTCCAGCTGCGTTTCCCGTCTCTGGAACTCTGTTGCTTCCGATCAGGAAATTGTTTCCGGTGCTTTCAAAGCGCCGTGGAAGGTTAAGGATGTAATAGGGAAGCCGAGCTCCGGGAGCTTCTGGAGAGATAATTGCCTTGGAAAGTTCGCGATCTCTCATCGGATTCTCCGCGGTGATAGCTTGGCTAGTCTTGCCGTTAAGTATTCGGTTCAGGTATGCGCTTCGAAAACTGTTTAATTCATATGAAATTGACTGGAAACAGTAGGACGAGTATAATTTTTGTAGAGTTTTTTAGTTTTGAGGAGTTGCGATCATCAATTTTCTTTGATTGTACTTTCCATCTGGCTGGAGTTTAATCTTGTTCGTTTGAAGAACAAGATTGTCAGACGGTTTTATCGCTGTTCAAACTTCAAAAGTCCTCTTACTGAGTCCTTTATTTGTTGAAGGCGAAACCAGGCTAACTGAAAGTAAGAAAATTCGATTGTAGTGAACATTTTGAACATTCACTATTCTGTTAGAGATGAATGATTTATTGTAGCAATGTAGCTTATTGTTGTTCATTTTCTTGAACATTGATCTTGAAGAATCACTCGTGCTCTGATCATAAATTGAAATCTGTCTTATCTTCCACAACAATACATAGACTTAACTGAAGAGTTGATTAGTATTTGATACTCTGTAGCTTGTGTTCCTAAAACTTGAAGTCCTTGTAAAATATCTATTAAGAAGGAAGATCATGTTGAATTGTTAAAATCCAACTCTTTTCTATGACTATGGACTACGATGTATTGTTGAACTCTCTAGTCGTCTGTGTTAGACGAACACGACTCTCCACAATGGTATGAGATTGTCCACTTTAAGCATAAGCTCTCATGGGTTTGCTTTGAGCTTCCCCAAAA
>NC_036644.1:7979820-8095124 GCF_002806865.2 Cucurbita pepo subsp. pepo | reverse complement strand
TCGGAACAAACACTTGAAACTTCTGTCTTTCACCTTAATACATGATTTACAACAATGAAGAACGCATTTGTTGTTGTAGTTCGTAGTTTTTTTCCCCAGCTCCCTAATCCTTGTAAATTGTAAAATATCAATTTAGAAGGATCAAGTATAATTGTTGAGATCAACCTTTTTGATATTGTTCTCGATGGCTATGGACTCTGGTGTAATTTATTTCACAATATACTGTTCTTGATGCTTATGACCTTTCTTGTATTGATTTCACAAACGTATTGTTCTTGATGGTTACAGACTTTGGTGTGTCGATTTCGTAAATGTATTGTTCTTGATGGTTACAGACTTTGGTGTGTCAATTTTGTAAATGTATTGTTCTTGATGGTTACCGACTTTGGTGTGTCGATTTCGTAAATGTATTGCTCTTGATGGTTACAAACTTCGGTGTGTCAATTTCATAAATGTATTGTTCTTGTCGATTTCGTAAATGTATTGTTCTTGATGGTTACAGACTTTAGTGTGTCGATTTCGTAAATGTATTGTTCTTGATGATTACAGAGGTGTGTTGATTTCGTAAATGTATTGTTCTGATGGTTATGGACCTTGTTGTTTTGATCTCGTAAATACACTGTTCTCGTAGGTCATAGACATAAAACGTCTAAACAACATGATGAGCGACCATGGCATATACTCAAGAGAAAGATTGCTAATCCCCATTGGCAATCCCAATATACTTATAAACAGTATATGCTACATCGAGATGGACGCTATCGCGAAACGGGAAGTTGCGACGTTGTATTTGGATGGCATCCCCACGACCCATCATTTATATGGTAAGGAGACAGATGATCATGGTATGTCCTCTGTTCAAGTGAAGAAACGAGTACTCCATTCATTGAGTCGGAGCATGATGGTCGACGATGAAACCGCTCAATATTACTTATCCATTTCCGATGGCGATCCTCGAGCTGCTCTCACAGAATTCGCCGAAGACATCAGGTGGGAGAGGCATATGGGCATGGCCTAGTTTCAGAAATACAGATTGTTGCTCGGAGTAAAGATCACCCGTAAACTAGCGTGGAATTCGGTTGCGTTCGACTGGAACGTGTTTATCTTCTCGACCTCGACAAAGAAGGATCAGCCAAAGAATTCATTTTCAGCCCCATTTCACTAATTGGTATGTATATCTTGTTGCTCTATTTCGCAACTGTATGAATCATTACCAGTAATATAATAGTGTGAATATTAGTATTGTTCTCCACTGAGAATGAATGCTTATAAGTTACTGAATTCATAGCCTTTTATATGACTTCACCATTATCTCTTCATACTCTTCATTTATTCATAGTTGTTTTATTTCTAGATTATTGGGAAGGTTTCTACCCGACTCGACACAAATTAAGATTGGGTCGTATAGATAAGAAAACTCCATGGCATGGGTCTTTTTGAATAAACCGTCAGCATCAACGACCTGTCTCACAAATGCGTTTATAATAAACATAGTGCCCTTGTAAGGAAGGATCGTAAGGAGGAACGAGTATCTTATAAATTCGATGAAGCACACTCAATTGTTTAAGGCTTTCAAATTGTTAGCATAATATGTGTGATCGAGACTCGAGAGTTCGAAAATTTTAGATTTTTGGTAAATAAAATTTTTATGAAAATCTTAAATAATTACTTTTTAATATTTATGCACAATTGTTATAATTTTATTTCATTCCACAATTATTTTTTAAATTATTCATTCTACAATAACTTTTAAGAATTAACGAATTTAATTTTTGATTACGAAAATAACTATAAAAAAAACATATCAACATTATGTTTTTTTTTTTATTAAATACAAAAAAATTTAATCAATAATCCAAACTAACTTCGACCCAATATTTTTATGATTGAGTATGTTATTTAATAATAATTAATCACCGAAACGATTGAGCTAAGTTTAAATAATGTCTCAAGTCAACCTGATCCAATCCATAAACACTCCTAATAGTGATATAAAAGACATGACGTTGACTAAAACAAACAACATTAAAAAAAATTCACTTAGTTGGGTTAAACCGTTTACAACCGGAACAATTTAGCCAAGTTTAAATAATGTCTCGAGTCAACCTGATCCAATCCATAAACACTCCTAATAGTGATATAAAAAGACATGATGTTGTCTAAAACAAACAACATTAAAAAAATTGACATTTCATCTAACGTTCTATAAAATCACTCCACGTATGATATTGTCCATTTTGAATATAAGCTCTCATGGCTTTAATTAGTATTTTTTTATTATAAGCCCGACTTTAATTTGTGCTTCCCCAAGAGGCCTCACACCTATGATAATATTTATTGATTATAAACCTATGATCATTCCCTAAATTAGCTGAGGTGGGACTTTCATCGTTCAACATATGGTCCAATGAGATATAAAATTTTATTTATATATACTAATTATTATTTTTTAATTCGAATATATCCAGAGTAAATAAAAGTATAAAACTAAATTTGTAATTTATTTATTTAATTTTTTTTCTTCCACAAATATAGGATTATTTATTCTCTTTTTCACCAGAGAATTCAAAATTCGGCGGTCCTCTCATCCGCATTTGAAAAAGCCGCCGGATCTTCATCATCTTCCGGGAGAAACTTCCCCAATGCTCCACCGACAGGCATTTAGAGATGGGCGCTTAAAGAGTTAATCGACGGACAAGCCAGGTATTTCCGCCATGTTCAGTCTTGATTTTCTTGCGTTTGTACTTCATCTTGAAAGCTGCATTGTGTATCTTGTTCTCACTAATTGCTTTAGCGGATTACAGATAAAATTCCATGGCGCCTCCAAAGAAATCCACGAGTCGAAACAAAAGAATCCTTCATTCAAATAATCCCTCGGCTGAAAAAAGTTATACGAGCTCGCAAAGAAGCAAGAAACGAGTAATTCTGTCCCGTCTCTTATAAGTTCTGAAATTATCCTGAGCTTTTTTCTTGCTGTTCGACTAGATTTTAGTTGTGAATGTGAATTTCTATTGTTCGATTAGGAATAACGACTCTCCACTATGGTATGATGTTGTCACTTTGAGCATAAGATCTCGCGACTTTGCTTTGGGCTTCCCAAAAGGCCTCGTACCAATGGAGATGTATTTTTTACTTTTTAAACCCATGATCGTTCCCTAAATTAGTCAATGTGGGACTCTCTCCCAACAATCCTCAGCAATCCTACCCTTGAACAAAGTACACTGTAGAGCTTTCCCTGAGGCATATAGAGCCCTCGAACAACCTCCCCTTAATCGAGGCTCGACTCCTTCTCTAGAGTTCTCGAACAAAGTACATCATTGGTTCGACACTTGAGTCACTTTTGACTACACCTTCGAGGCTCACAACTTCTTTGTTCGACTTTTGAGGATTCTATTGACATGACTAAGATAAGAGCATGACTCTGATACCATGTTAGGAACAACAACAATGGTATGATATTGTCTACTTTGAGCATAAGTTCTCATGGCTTTGCTTCGGGCTTCCCAAAAGGCCTCATACCAATGGAGATATATTTCTTACTTATAAACCCCATCATTCTCTAAATTAGCAATTTGGAACTCCCTCCAACAATCCTCAACAGTCCTTTCCTCGAACAAAGTACAATACAGAGCCTTCCCTGAGGCCTATGGAGCCCTAAAACAGCCTCCCCTTAATCGAGGCTCGACTCCTTCTCTAGAGCTCTCGAACAAAGTACACCATTTGTTCGACACTTGAGTCACTTTTGACTACACCTTCGAGTTTCACAACTTCTTTGTTCAACTTTTGAAGATTCTATTGACATGACTAAGTTAAGGGCATGACTTTGATACTATGTTAGTAATAAACGACTTTCTACAATGGTATGATATTGTCCAACTTTGAGCATAAGCTCTCATGGATTTGCTTTGGGCTTCCCAAAAGGCCTCATCCCAATGAAGATGTATTTCTTACTTATAAACTCATGATCGTTCTCTAAATTAGCCAATGTGGGACTTCCTCCCAACAATCCTCAACAGTTTCTCTCAATTAGATTAAGTTTGGAGACCGAATACAGAGAAGAATGGAGTAGGCCGTCTATTTCAATTTTGATTTTAGCTTCAGGACACCCCGAGAGTATCTGTCTGTAATTTACACCTTTTAAGGGGTATAAGAAACAGTGCAGATGTTCGTACGTTGATATACTACAAAATACCTCATTAAAAAGGCAGGATTTTATCTTATTTTTTTGATGATGGCGGTGATGGTGTGTGAACTTTTCATTAAAAGTTGTTCAATAAAGGGTTCTTCACCATTTCTATCTATTTCAAGGTTGAAGAATCTAATATCTGTGGTCCTGATTGTTATATTGCCTTTATAACCTTATGACAGAAGAAGAACTTGTGTGAGAAGTTGGGACCTCGATGGAGCACGAGGGAAATTGAGATTTTTTATGAAGCGTACAGAAAATATGGACAAGACTGGAAAAAGGTATGTCTGTTTATAACACTTCAACTAGTTCTCTCAATATTTTGTATTCTGTTGTGCACCATATCTCATAAATCTTATGTTCTTATATATTTTTAATAATTTTTTTTCCCTCTTTAACGTTTTCAGGTGGCTTCTTCTACGTATGGTAGATCAATTGAGATGGTAGAGGCTCTTTACAATATGAACAGGGTATGTTAAGTCCTTCTATGATAGCAAATTCGCATGGTTACCTTTGTGATGTGCTTTCTCCCCCTCAGCTTACTACACGAGCAATAGTTTAATATTAGGCAATTTAAGCGCATAATGCTGCAATGTTGCTCTTTTTTCTTTTTCTTTTGCATAAGTTGACTTCTTCCTTTTTGTATATGTACATGTAGTGACTATTGGCTTTCTTCTCACTGATCATTGTTGTTTCGTATGCTACTTCCTCAATGGTACACAGAATTTTGATAGAATAGTGCCGGTTCATTTACTCAGTTATTATGATTGAATTGCACTGCTTGTCAACTTTGCATTGGTAAGTGCCTAACTTTTGGGTTTTCTTCAATGGAGAGCCTTCAGGCAAAATCACAAGCTTCAGGGGCTTAGATAAGTGTCTCTTTCTTATCTTCTTGTTGATATCTTCATCAAGGGGGCTAAGGGAAAAACGTAATTGAGGATAACTAAATGTGAGGGTAAGGTCTTACTCATTTCTGCTTTGAAAATGACAAGATTTATTCTTGGTATTGAGTAGATATTTGAAGCTCATGAAGATTATTTTTGTGTTCAATCGTTTTATGGGCTTGGATTCGACAATTCCTTCTTAGTTTGTCTCGAGTTGTGATTTTGAGTTGATTGGTGATTTAACAGGATTATTTCTCAAGAGGAGTTTTAAGGTTATTTTAATCAATATGGTTTNCTTACTTATAAACTCATGATCGTTCTCTAAATTAGCCAATGTGGGACTTCCTCCCAACAATCCTCAACAGTTTCTCTCAATTAGATTAAGTTTGGAGACCGAATACAGAGAAGAATGGAGTAGGCCGTCTATTTCAATTTTGATTTTAGCTTCAGGACACCCCGAGAGTATCTGTCTGTAATTTACACCTTTTAAGGGGTATAAGAAACAGTGCAGATGTTCGTACGTTGATATACTACAAAATACCTCATTAAAAAGGCAGGATTTTATCTTATTTTTTTGATGATGGCGGTGATGGTGTGTGAACTTTTCATTAAAAGTTGTTCAATAAAGGGTTCTTCACCATTTCTATCTATTTCAAGGTTGAAGAATCTAATATCTGTGGTCCTGATTGTTATATTGCCTTTATAACCTTATGACAGAAGAAGAACTTGTGTGAGAAGTTGGGACCTCGATGGAGCACGAGGGAAATTGAGATTTTTTATGAAGCGTACAGAAAATATGGACAAGACTGGAAAAAGGTATGTCTGTTTATAACACTTCAACTAGTTCTCTCAATATTTTGTATTCTGTTGTGCACCATATCTCATAAATCTTATGTTCTTATATATTTTTAATAATTTTTTTTCCCTCTTTAACGTTTTCAGGTGGCTTCTTCTACGTATGGTAGATCAATTGAGATGGTAGAGGCTCTTTACAATATGAACAGGGTATGTTAAGTCCTTCTATGATAGCAAATTCGCATGGTTACCTTTGTGATGTGCTTTCTCCCCCTCAGCTTACTACACGAGCAATAGTTTAATATTAGGCAATTTAAGCGCATAATGCTGCAATGTTGCTCTTTTTTTTTTTTCTTTTGCATAAGTTGACTTCTTCCTTTTTGTATATGTACATGTAGTGACTATTGGCTTTCTTCTCACTGATCATTGTTGTTTCGTATGCTACTTCCTCAATGGTACACAGAATTTTGATAGAATAGTGCCGGTTCATTTACTCAGTTATTATGATTGAATTGCACTGCTTGTCAACTTTGCATTGGTAAGTGCCTAACTTTTGGGTTTTCTTCAATGGAGAGCCTTCAGGCAAAATCACAAGCTTCAGGGGCTTAGATAAGTGTCTCTTTCTTATCTTCTTGTTGATATCTTCATCAAGGGGGCTAAGGGAAAAACGTAATTGAGGATAACTAAATGTGAGGGTAAGGTCTTACTCATTTCTGCTTTGAAAATGACAAGATTTATTCTTGGTATTGAGTAGATATTTGAAGCTCATGAAGATTATTTTTGTGTTCAATCGTTTTATGGGCTTGGATTCGACAATTCCTTCTTAGTTTGTCTCGAGTTGTGATTTTGAGTTGATTGGTGATTTAACAGGATTATTTCTCAAGAGGAGTTTTAAGGTTATTTTAATCAATATGGTTTATACTCCAATGATTGGAACGCAAAAGTTGTTGCCTTGTTGGAATTTGGTTGACTTCCTTAGTTCAAGCTTTAGTTTCCCTCTCTTTTGATGATAGGAAGCATTTTCTCTTCAGGAGGATAAGTTCATTGCTGCCTCCCTCTTTCTTAGCAGTTTTCCCTCGTCTTTACTGTCCTATCTCATTGAAATGGAAGCCTATTATCTCTTTATCCTATCCTTTGATCAATTTGAATTTCAAAAGTAATAAGGACTTCCAGGTTGACTTTCCTTTTGCTATTCCTCAATTGGCTTCATTCTAATCTGGTGGATAAAAGAGTTGGGGTTTTAATACATTTTGTTCTTTTACTTTTCCTTAGGACTAGTTGATTTCCTTTCTTCACAATAATTTTCCTTCTCTCTTTAAATGGTGAAGTTTTCTTAGTAACTTATAAGCTATGCAATACAATTTTCTTAGTAACTTAGTAACTTTTGTTATGCCTTTGCTTTCCAGGCATATCTTTCCTTGCCGGAGGGGACTGCATCTGTTGTTGGTCTCATAGCGCTGATGACAGATTACTATAATGTTATGGTGAGCGTGTATTATGTTTTTATTGTCGTAAACATAAAATCTTTACTGAATGTCTTAATTGGGCCTTGTTTGTGTCTCTTTCACGTCTTTGGTTTGTTGTTTTGATTAAAAAACAGATAGGTTTATGTCTAGTTCCATTAAATAAGTCCTGCTACCAAAGCAATCACGTATATGTAAGGTAAAAGGATGGACGCTTCAAAACTAGTCTTTATTGCACTTTCCATACATTACGCGCAAGCTCAACTTAGAATATGAGCTTCTGTTTATAGGGAAAAGTTCCGAAGGGCTGAAGTAATAAGAACCATGTGAGATCCCACATCGGTTGGGGAGGAGAATGTAACACCATTTATAAAGGTGTGAAAACCTTTCCTTAGTAGACGTGTTTTAAAAACCTTAAGGGGAAGTCCGAAAGGGAAAGCCCAAAGAGGACAATATCTGCTAGCGGTGGGCTTGGGCTATCACAAACCATTTCTATAAATTTTTCGAGGGAGAAGCCCAAAACAATAGATTTCTTCAAGAGTATATTAAGACTAGAGAAATTCTCAATGGAGCTAAATAAAAGATAACTCTAAATTTCAGATATCTAGAATAGTTTTAAATGTTTTCTAAGATCATCTAATATAGCTCTATTGTTAGTATACCTTGAATATTCCCTTGTCAACAATGTTACACTTATTTACATTCCCTTCAGCAAGTTGTCATTGAAACTCTACAATTTGATACATTCAATCGTTTTGTGAATGCCTACTCAATTTGGTCTTGCACCTTCCAGCATTACCTCTCGTTTCAAAGTTCTCACCAAGGAGTTGCTTTAGATGGAAAGGAAAGTTGGAGACTTCAAGTGTAAAAAACCTGGTGTAGCTTTCAAGGATTTTTTTCTTATTGTTTATGACGTGTAAACAGTAATGGTTGAGAGAATGAGAATACTCTACTCCATTCACTAAAGAGATAAATATATACATGTGTTCAAGATTAACTTAAGTAGGAAGGACAAACACAACTAATATACTAACAAAATTATAAATTTACTAATATGAAAATTATAGCACTCCGCCTCAAGTTAGAGCATATATATTCATCATGCCCAACTTGGTAGAGAGAGAATCTATTTTGGCCCCATTTAATGCTTTTGTGAAGATATGCCCTAATCGTTCAACATTCTTCACATATCTTTTGATTCCAAACCTTGTTGTATCTTTTCATGTATAAAATGACAGCTGACCTCGATGTGTTTAGTTGGTGTTGTAGATCAAATCCCATTTCAATAAGAAGTTGACGTATCCATAATAATTTACATATAAGTTGTGGCATCCCTTTTTATTCTAATTCAATGCTCGAAAGTGACACCACTTTTTGTTTCTTAATCTTCCAAGAAACCAAGTTACCACCCACAAATACACAATATTTTGAAGTTGATCTTCTATCTTTCTTAGACCCTGCCCAATCAGCATGTAACAACACTCTATCTGATGATCTTTGTTTATAAACTGCAACTGCAATGTAACAACACTTCGTTCAATTTTTTTTGTCAATTCATTTGCTTAGAAATTTTAATATAGTCAATTGGTAAATTGACAGGAAGGTAGAGATAGTGAACGTGATAATTATCATGCTTCAGGTTTTCAAGAATCTCCAAAAACTAATCAAGGAAAAGTTCAAATGAGTTTCTCAAATGAAGACTATTGTACTAGTTCCGTTGCAGCAAATGGTGGATGTCTGGCTTTGCTTAGGAGTTTATATCATGGTAAGACAATTGAAATGCTATTGTGCATGAGGGGCTGTTTTCCATGTTTTTGTTTATGATTTTATTGGTAACTAGTATATTTATAGGGCCTGCATCTCATGGAGGCTTGAAAATCTATGTTTTCTCACCTGAAGAACTCTAAAAACATCCTAAAATAAGCAATCAGTCCAAATACCATGAGGTAGCTTAAACAGCTATGCACCGAAGAGCCTTAATTCTACACTTGTTTTTATGATCAAGTAGGAGAAGACTGAGGGCTCCATTAATGGAGATAGGTTATCTATAAAGTTCAGGAAAGCCAAACAATTTCCCTCTAAGAAAGGTGGAGAAATTGTACAGGATTTTTCTTGATAAAATGAAAATTAGACATAAAGTTGCAGAAGCTTCCCTATGAGGAACTTATTCGAATGAACCTTATAACTTAAAACTTAGGTGAAAAACTGAAAACTGAGCCCACAGAACAATAAAGATCAATGAAGGTAAACAATCCCAACAAATCTCAATCAAGAACAGCCACTGAACCTTTTCAGCCATATGATAGCCCTTTTCAGCCGTACGTTGTCAGCGGCCATAATTAAGTTAGTATATGCAGAGAGTTGATGACAATTGTTCTAGTACTGCAATGTTGGAGGCCGTACTTGCTGGGACAAAAGTTTGTGGTGTGAACTGACCAAAAGGCCCTTTGTAGTTTGTTAGAGCAAAGGGATGTGGAAATGAAATACCAACTATGATTGGCAAAGCTTTTAAGGATTTGATTTTGAAATCCATTACTGATCTGGGCTAGAAAACTAAGTTGCTGATGTTTTATCTCACCAACCTATAGTGGTTTAATTAGCAACATTGACTGGCCCTCCTATTCAAGTTTTCCACAATTGGTAGTCACGGATCACGACATGGTCTTCCTTAGTATTTTTTGGAGTGAACAAGNAGCCCACAGAACAATAAAGATCAATGAAGGTAAACAATCCCAAGAAATCTCAATCAAGAACAGCCACTGAACCTTTTCAGCCATATGATAGCCCTTTTCAGCCGTACATTGTCAGCGGCCATAATTAAGTTAGTATATGCAGAGAGTTGATGACAATTGTTCTAGTACTGCAATGTTGGAGGCCGTACTTGCTGGGACAAAAGTTTGTGGTGTGAACTGACCAAAAGGCCCTTTGTAGTTTGTTAGAGCAAAGGGATGTGGAAATGAAATACCAACTATGATTGGCAAAGCTTTTAAGGATTTGATTTTGAAATCCATTACTGATCTGGGCTAGAAAACTAAGTTGCTGATGTTTTATCTCACCAACCTATAGTGGTTTAATTAGCAACATTGACTGGCCCTCCTATTCAAGTTTTCCACAATTGGTAGTCACGGATCACGACATGGTCTTCCTTAGTATTTTTTGGAGTGAACAAGGTTACATGGAACACAACATAGATGAAGTATGACCTATCATCCCCAAATGAATGGACAAACCAAGAGGGTCAATCGGTGTATGAAAACTTGTTTATGCTCTATCTGTGCAGAAAGACCAAAAGCATCGAATGAGAGGGTGGCTTAGGCAGAATATTGGTAGAGTACCAAATACCACATCACCATTAATACCACTCCTTTTCATGTTGTGTCAGGCGAGCACCTCTCCTTTAATAAATTGTAGCAACAAAAACTTGACTAATGCAATATTGGAGCAATAGCTAACTAAACAAGACATGACCTTAGATGTGTTAAAAAACCATTTGGCTGCTGCTCAGAATTGTATGAAGAAGCTAGCTGATCGAAAGAGGAGGTAGGAAGAGTATCCAATTGTGGTGTGGGTATATCGAAATTCAGGCTGTACCACCCATTATCCTTAGCAAGATGAAGAAATGAAAAGCTGTCACAACGTATTTTGGACCGTTTCAAGACCTGAAGAATGAAGTATTTGGAGAATGGGAAGTCTTGGTTCAATGGAATGGTCTGCCAAAATATGAAGCAACTTGGGAAACGGTCGTCATGATGCAGCAACAATTACTAGTACCTAAGATAAAAAGAACGAGGATGGGCCAGATATGTAATAGCTATTGAGCTTATTTTCATGTTTTACGTTTTGAGGGGAAGGTCAATATTCATGTTTAGAGTTATTGGCCCTTAGTTATCCTATTTAATTCTACTTTGGAGTGGGAAGTACACATCTTTTGGAATTGAAGTACAAACACATAGTTCTTTGGTGAGACCATCCCTCTCGAATTGGTTGAAAAATGCCAGAAGTTTGATATTTTTCCATTAAATTGTCCCTTTGTAAGTTTATACTTTACAAATATGTAGAAAAAAAAAGCATGAAATTAGTTTGAATATTAACTATTTCTATACACGTCGATGACTGCCAATAAAAAATGTTTTTTTTGTAGCTAAAACCTACATTCTGATAAANATGAAATTAGTTTGAATATTAACTATTTCTATACACGTCGATGGCTGCCAATAAAAAATGTTTTTTTTTGTAGCTAAAACCTACATTCTGATAAATGTTTTCTTGGCAGTAAAAGCATTGCAAAAATATTTTTTACAATTGTCCTATAACAAGATTAACAGGACCTAATTTTTCTTAAACCTTGGCTGTGACAATCTTCATATAGGTAGCCAGCCTCGTGTCGTGCAGAAAAGGACACCTCGTGTTCCTATTTCATATTCAAATAAAAGAAGTGAATGGAAAAACCATGCTTCTGGTAATAAAAGTTCNAAAAGGACACCTCGTGTTCCTATTTCATATTCAAATAAAAGAAATGAATGGAAAAACCATGCTTCTGGTAATAAAAGTTCGAAGAAGTCAGAATTTCACGTGAGCAGTGATGAAGTTGCACATGGTGCCACATTAGCTTTGGCTGAAGCCTCACAAAGAGGGGGCACTTCCACAACATCCATGCCTTGCAAAATAAAAGAGAACTTGAAATCCTCATACGAGGTGAGGGGAAGAATGGAATTTCAGTATTCATTGAAGTTTCCTTCAGTAACATTATTGTTTGCTAGTAGTGTTATGCCTAATGTTATAATTGTTTATGCAATTAGCACCCACACTCTCCTTTCTTGCTCTTTGGAGATAGTTGGAAACAGTTGAAGCTTCGGATGTTAACTTGTACAGGACTGATTTCAGGTCAGCGGTGGACGTAAAGGAAGACCAATCGAACAATTTGGTTATGATCCTAGCTTGATAGTAGATATAGAGTCTGCAAGGACAGTCAAGGCTCACCGCAAGATGAAGAAACGGTACAGAAAGGAGAAAGTTTTAGATGATAAAGACCGGCAGTTTCATCAAAGTGTCGATTATTTAACAGAAAATAGACCTGAAGCGCCTATTATGGATGGCGTAGGCAGTCTCAGTGTTCCAGAAGGAAAAGTTGATTCTGAAATTTCAAATGCAGATTGTGAGCTATCATTTCCACTAGTTCAGCGAAAGAAAAGCAGGAAGCAGTCACGTGGAGGTAATTTTGTTGCTCTAGTTTCAATCTGTAGTGTTGTATGCAATGATTGTTATACATATTAGTTGATGAAAGAGTCAACCGTTCAATTGCTCAACTTGTGGTTGGTTAATTTTCATGATTATCATTGGTTGAACAGAGTTGTATATTGTTCTGAACTCTTTGGTTTTTTTTCATTAAAAAAGTTGCTAATTTGTGGTTTTTCTGAATAGATGGGAACATTGCTGTAGATGCTTTGCAGACCTTAGCTGATTTGTCTTCCGTGATGCCAGTTACTGCCATGGAACCAGGTAAATAGATACTTGTTTGTTCTAATTTATCATGGTTTTGGAGTGTGATATGATGGTTTGATATTAATAATAAATTTACATTCTTGGTTGGGCAACTAAAGGTTTGACACAAAGCTTAACATTATTGAATTTGAAAACTAAACCACTCTGGCTATTCTTAACATTATTCATCCTTTTTTATGTCAACTAACTTTTTATATTCCTCCCATTTCCCCTATTTTTCACGTTTCAAATTTAACCCAAACGTTTATGAAACAACAAAGATTCTAAAAGGATGGCACAATCAGCCACAAATCAAATTTAATTGCATCAACTGTTCTTTTTTGTGCTGTTGGTATGCTCTTTGTCTGCGTATTGAAATTGTTGTTCTCGATGGATGGTTGAACACATAATTCTGTCAAGCAAAATCTTTTTCTTGTAACAAGCTCTTTGGAGTACTGCCTTTCAATATCATTAAAATACGTTATGTACTTAGTGTAATAATTTTCCATCTACATTTGGTAATCGATCAAGGTGCTTTTACTCCTAATTGTTCATTACTTTTTTGATAATTCTACTAGTAGGAAAAGGGGAGTTATATGGATGAAGCTAAAGACACAGGCATACTCACTAGACAGTCTCAATGATATCTAAAAACTTTATTTGCCTCCCTAGGGTGAGNCTTTTTTGATAATTCTACTAGTAGGAAAAGGGGAGTTATATGGATGAAGCTAAAGACACAGGCATACTCACTAGACAGTCTCAATGATATCTAAAAACTTTATTTGCCTCAATGATGATTTAGCAAACCTAAAACTTTCGATCGGTTCATGCTTTCTTCCAATATTAGTTTCATTATTGCGGTAAAAATAAAAATATAAGCTTCCTTATTGTGTTTACATATGATGGTTTTTTTTATTTTAGTTTATTTTATATGATTCATCTATTACCTATGTCCTCTAAATATAAGCTTCCNTTTTATTTTATTTTATATGATTCATCTATTACCTATGTCCTCTAAATATAAGCTTCCTTATATTTTATCATTGTTGATCTGCACCAAGAAGCATCTGTTCAAATTGTGGAGGAAACTGACTCTTTCAATTTGGAAAACAAATCTTGTATTGAGGATAAAGCAAAGCAAATCATGGTCCCTGAAACGTTCAATATTGAGGATAAAGCAAAGCAAATCATGGTCCCTGAAACGTTCAATATTGAGGATACAGGTTATGGGAAATCAAAACCTGGAAGTGACTTGTCAATTGTGGTATCACACTGATCCATAAAGCTAGTAATTTTCAATGTGAAAGCTCCTTTCTTTTGGAAGTTGTCTCTTGATTTTGCTAGTTTTTATCTAATGTATAGAGTATACAGAAAACTATTTCTTTTTCATTATTCATTATTCACTATTCATTTGCAGATACCTGATACAAAAATTCCCGTGGATGCCCATTTACGTGAAAATTTGAAGACAGTAAGTGAACATTTTAGCTGAAATTCTTGCAGATTCTTGCTATACAAAATGATACGATGAAATGGAGAAAGGATGCAATGAAGAAAATGCCATTATTTGTATTTTTGTAGAATTTTAACTCATAACATACGGATA
This sequence comes from Cucurbita pepo subsp. pepo, assembly GCF_002806865.2. Lineage (NCBI taxonomy): Eukaryota > Viridiplantae > Streptophyta > Magnoliopsida > Cucurbitales > Cucurbitaceae > Cucurbita > Cucurbita pepo. Next base: position 8,080,709 of record NC_036644.1, on the reverse strand, counting down.
TCCTCTACTCTGTAATTTCATTATAATAAATGAAAGCTGGCTTCTTTTCCCAAAAAAAAACAAGAAGAAGAAAATGTAGGTCGAAGTTTTGCTTCTTTAAGTAAACATAAAGCATGTTCATTTTATGAAGTCTAAAGGATTTCGTTTTAATAAATTGTAGTGGAAATATCATTAACATAGTGACATTTATTCACTTTTAACTCCCTGCTGGTTGTTCATGTCTTTCAATTGAAATTAGGTGTAAAGTGCCTTCACTTTTAAATGCATGGTTTGTCTGTCATTTGAACTTCTCTGCACTGCATTTGAGGTATTTGTTCATCAGTATGTTCGGTATAGTTGCGTTCTGCAAGAATGATTTCTTTTTTCCTTTAAAAAATGGCATTTGGTTGTGTTGAGAATGCAGTGTTTTGATTCGGTTTTTTGTGCCTTTCATATGGTTGGGAAAGATAAGTTTGATGCCATTTTCTTCTAATGCAAAATCATTTATCAATGATGCCTTCGTCTTTTTTGTTTTTTTTTTCTTTTTTTCCGTGAAAGGAAATTACTTTTTACTGAGAAACTTACTCCAATGGGTAATAATGAAAGAAGTTTAGAGAAACTTACTCCACAATTGGTAACAATCAAAGAAGAAATGCAGCTACACAAAACTGGAGAAAGAGTACACCACAAGGATCCGAAAGTTTGATCTATTCTGTATATCCATCCAATTCTTACCCTTTTTTATTGCTTCCTCCCCTATCAAATCTTCTGATCGAAAAGCCTTATAGCATGCATATCTAGTTTCTTTTTAAAGGAATTGCTACAAAGGACTTTTTGGATGAGAATGAGGAATCTGCGACATACCAATTCAAGCCTTAACTTTAAAATTGTCCCAGAAATGCCTAATTGCTTTGCTATTGAAGACGAGATGGTTGGCATTCTTTAGGGAGTCTTCAGAGAAAACACAGTTGAAGAAAGGCAACTCAATGATTTGTGGAGTTACTTTTACAATATATCACCTTTCCTTATTGCTCGTGTATCTTTCTTTTTTGCAGGCCACATCTGGGCATACTAAACCAATGAATAACGGTAAACAAGTTTGTTATGACAACTTTTGCAATGAAAAATATTGGAAATAGATCATTATATTAGAAGATATTTGGACATTGATTAGAAATGAAGGAATTGATATGTCCAATTAATTCCATTTCCTGTAGAAAATCAAGTCACTCTACCAATTAAGCAGGGGAGTCGAAGTAGATGTAAGATGGGGCTTCGGAGATTGTTGACCCATCAAAAGACGAAGCCCTGTGACGAAAAATTGGAAAAAGAGCTCAGGAAATATTCCCCCTCTGTTCAAGACAGAGCATTCTTCCTCAAAGTAAGATCGTCAGTTTCTTCTTTATTTGGAGGCAATCGTCTCTATAGCACAATGTTAAAACTATCTGCCTTTGCTTCGAAAATTCAGGACAAACTTTCTAATTGCATGTCGTCCACTTTGGTGCGTAGATGGTGCATTTTTGAATGGTTTTATAGTGCAATTGATTATCCTTGGTTTGCAAGAAGGGAATTTGTCGAGTATTTGGATCATGTTGGCCTGAAAAACATCCCAAGGTTAACACGTCTTGAATGGAGTGTCATAAGAAGGTATCTTTTGTAAATTTATACTTACTCGAGAACGCCATGAACTGAAAGTCTGAAATGTGTCTGTTTATGCAGTTCCCTCGGTAAACCTCGGCGGTTGTCTGAATGTTTTCTTCATGGAGAAAGAATGAAACTCAAACTTTTCCGAGAATCTGTAAGACAAATTTATGCTGACCTCCATGCTGGCAGTCGTGAAGGGCTTCCTACAGATTTGGCGAGACCTTTAACTGTTGGGCAGCGTGTAATAGCTTTGCTTCCAAACACACTAAAAGTTCTTGATGGAATTGTCTTAACGGTTAATCATGACAAGTACAGGATTCAGTTTGATAATCAGGAGATTGGAGTCAAATTAGTGATGGTAGCTTTTCTCCTCCTTATCTTGGGTTAACTCATATAGGATACTGTTACTCTTCCTTTGGGCTTAAAATCTTGTTTAATTACTGTAAGTTGTTTAAAGATAAAAATCCCATATCATGTAAAAGAGCAGGATAAAGCTATCTATTCTATTCTATTCTGATGGAAAAGGACTATAGATCCATGAAACTTTTATGGTATTAATCCATATTAGTAGGGGTTCTAAAATTCGTCTGGTACTTGCACTCGGTCATAAGTACACGTATGCTTCGTTTGCCACTTGGTGAAGATATTAGCCTGTAAGATGTTATCTTGTTAACCAACCTAAATAGTATGTTAATTACTATTTCATATGCTTCTTTTTGTCACATGGGTCCATAACATTTGTTATCTTGTTAACTAATAACCTAAACGGTAGATTTAATATTATTTCATATTTTTACCACTCATTTGTGAGCTTGGAAATTAGTGTAAGATGCAACAAGTAGTTAACTAAACAGAAAATGGCGTTACTACCGAACCCAAAAGCTTAGGATAAGTTTTTTTTTTCACTCCTTTAGAGAGTTTGTATCTTTAACAATAGTCTTTTTTCATTACATACAACAAAAAGTTTCATGCCTTGTTAAAGATGTTACAAGAGGGATATAGTTTTGATGCTAATATTATCTAATTTGTTGCTGCTGAATCCAGAAGTTGTCTTTCAGCTAGTCATTATTTATTTACTGACATAAAAAAGTTCCACTTCAGGATTTTGATTGCATGCCTTTCAATCCAATGGATAATCTTCCAGTGGCTCTTAGATGTCAGAGCCGTTCCATCAACGCACCATCTCTCGAATGCAAAGAGCCAAAAGCAAATAGCCATCCAAATCTAAGTAGAGAATTGGAGAAAGCATCCAACCCATACACCATTGATACCTTGGTAGCACACTTGAGTTCTTAGTATTTTTAAATTAAAATTATTCTGCATGTTATTAACATTTTGGTTAATAAGATTTCGGCTTAGTTTCAAATCTCATTTTTTATATGTTGATGGATAGATTAGCATATTTCTTGTGGATTTTATTTCAGATCATTAGTTCGATAACTGATAAGACCAGAGTGATACATTCAAGAGCTAGCCACACGCTCGATACTTGGATCCTCAACATCTCTTATTCTCAACAATTGGAATCATTTTTCGTAAATTTATATCATTGTAGTCAGTTCTGTATGTATAGGCTCCTTTTTCTTGCATAAATATATAAGCGTGCTTTTATGCTGGTGTTATTCTTTTAGCTTTTACAGGAAGCTAAAGCCTAGTTAAGCCTTCTAGCCATGGTAGGAAGAGATTTGTGCTTATGAACCAATGAGACTTAAGTGAGATGGCATCTTACATTGAGGCACACAAGTCTAAAAAACATGAACTTTCTTAGTTTCTTTGCAAAAAGGCTACTGAATAGCCTACAGTTTGCTTAAAGTTTCATTTCCGAGAATTGGTTGGATCTGTCCAACCTTGGTAATAAAGAATGAATGTTCTAAAGGAACGTGAATAATGCAGAAAATTGCATGAATGTAGGATAGGGTGAGCTCAAATACTGCATTATTTAAGAGATTCCTTGAAATAAGAATTGAAGTGAACTGTTCTTGAAGAGTGAGCTCAAAAACTATAGTTGGATGATATGCATGATTATGTTGGCATCTATCCAATTAACTATAGAACCAAACTAATCAAGAACACTATAGAAAACGAACTTCGAAGTGGCCTAGGAGATGTGTATTTTTACTTTGTACCTTCAAAATCTATTAGCTATCGTTGTGTTGGATCTGTTATTTGTTTCAACTTCAAACAACATCTTAATTGATTGTATGCATCTGTAGGTTCCTTCCACCACATTTAACCTGGCGCAGCATAATACTTTCCCTGGGAACTCATTGCCTCCGTGGTCGATGTCTCCGTCTCTAGCTAATACCAGAGCACCTAGTGGTATCCCTCATTCTTTAAATGTTTCTCATGAATCAGGATGTGGGGTTGTTGATATTGTCAGAGGTTCGAGGGAAAAGGCACAGTTGATGGTAAATGTTGCTATTGAGGTACTTCTGTCTCTCTCTCTCTCTCTCACACACACACACACTCGTCAAACAACATACGTGCACACGTGCACGCATTCCGAAATCTAGGTCGAGTTTACTTGATTAATTCTTATTGTTATAACTAAGCTTCCCTCCTTAATCCTTATAGCATTATATACGATGAACCCATCAGATATGAAACAAGCTCATTTATTTGCAACTTCAATGAACAAGTTGATCCTTGAACAATTGATTGGCAATTTCCTTGAGTTTAGGCACCAAATTTTCTTTACTCATGTCTTAGTGGTGTAAAAACAGCCAAACATGATTGATGATGCATGAGTATTTGTGAAGAGAGATTTCATGATACCATTTTGTTCAGGTCATGTTGAGCACGAGCCAAGGTGATGATCCTCTGACAATTATTTGTGGTGCCCTGCATTCTTTTGAGTCGTTTGAGTATCAGAAACCTTTAAGCAAGTCTCAAGAGTATATAAATGACAGTTTGGGCCCCTTTAACCAATTATGCTCATTGGAACACCTTTCTACTAGTGATCTAATCAGTCCAAGATCGAGACGTTCCGATAAAGATTATGGAGGAATTCCTTCAAATCTAATCACTTCATGTGTTGCTACTTTGCTTATGATCCAGGTAATTGCTATGAAACTAAGAACACCTTTATTTCATGTCTATTCAGATACTACGCAGTCTGCAGTGCATCCATCTGTGCAAGGCTTGAACAACCCGTCCACTGAATTTTATGTCTGTTGTTGCTTTGTTTGGTTTTGTCCTACTACTCTTAGAAACATGAACTTCAGTAGGAATAGTGTTGGGCATGGTATAAAATCATTGTGACTGATCTGAAGTACCAACCCAAATCTACCGCTAGCAGATATTGTTCTTTTTGGGCTTTTCTTTCGGGCTTCCCCTTGAAGTTTTAAAACACGTCTACTAGGGAGAGTTTTCCACACCCTTGTAAGGGATGCTTCATTCCCTTCTCCGACCGACGTGAGATCTCACAATCCACCCCCCTTGGGGCCCTAGCGTCCTTGCTGGTATACCGCCTGGTGTCTGGCTCCTAATACCATTTGTAGCAGCCAGCTCTAGTCCACTGCTAGAAGATATTGCCCTCTTTGGGCTTTTCCTTTCGAGTTTTCCCTTAAAGTTTTAAAACGCGTCTATTAGGAAGAGGTTTCCATACCCTTTAAGGGCTTCGTGTTGAGGATTGTGTTGGGAGGGAGCCCCACATTGGCTAATTTAGGGAATGATCACGGGTTTATAAGTAAGGAATACATCTTCATTGGTATTAGGCCTTTTGGGGAAGCCCAAAACAAAGCCACGATAGCTTATGCTCAAAGTGGACAATATCATATGATTGTGAAGATCCGTGATTCGTAACACTTCGTTCCCCTCTCCAACTGATATGAGATATGACATGTTTAGAGGAGAATTTAGTGGTTGCTAGACTTAATGTATCTTACTAAGTTCATTCATTACTTGTTTCCATGCTACCGTAACGTGCAGGCGTGTGTCGAGTATCCATATCCACCAGGCGACGTGGCTCAAATCTTAGGTTTAGCAGTTAAAAGTTTGCATCCAAGATGTTCTCAGAATCTGCATTTTTATAAGGAGATTGAAACTTGCATGGGAAGAATCTGTTCCAACTTGAATTCAATTTGATTGATCCCTCCCTGTTTCATATGTACACTAAATCTGTAATCCTCACTAACTCTCCAGGTTTTACCATTTACTTTTGTTTCTTTTACTTTTACCTCAAAAATTAACTTTTTTTTTTTTTTTTGTTATTGTTAGTTTGATGAATTTTTCGTGACCTGTTGATCGATGATATATATATTTATTTGCTAGTTATAAACTAGTTGATATTTATTAGCATCGGAGAGAAAATTATATATTTTGTTGTCATAGTTATAATTAAAAAAAAATTGACACAATTTTAAATAAATAATTTTTAAAAAAATATTTCTTGATTTAAAATTTAAGAGAAAATTGATTTTATAAACAGAGATTATGGTTTTTTTTTATAAATTAAATGGATCCAAACTAAAAATTTAAACAGAGATTATGATTTAATATTTCTTGATTTNCAAAATTAATTATATAAAGTAAATTCGACATGTCGTCCATCGCCTGTTTTTGTTGAAGGAGCAAGCGCCAAGCACCGAAGCCAAAAGCTTGGGATTTCAAGTTCGTAGTTGCTTTCATGGCGAGCTTGTTCAGGTTGCTATAATTTATCTTCCCGTTTTGTTCTAGCTTTTTGAAATCGAATGCGTTTTATTGTTTTGCATAACGCTTTTCGGTGGACTATTTCGGGGCGGATTGTGTTTCGGTTGGACATTTTTGTTTGGATGCTTGAAAAGTGTTCGGTGATTGATTGTCTGAATTTGAATATCATTGAAAAATGAGTTTCGCTGATTGAATGAATATTTGATTCACAGAACGTGTTCTTCTATGTTGGTGTAATGATGAAATAGTGAGCAGATTTGATACGCTTCAAACATAGTCTTTGGCGTTTCATCTTCGAAATATCAGTTCAGGTGCTAAAATCTTTTTCTCAAGCTCGGTTGTTCATCCTAAAATCTTTTTCCTTCTCTTTCGTACCGTCAGGAAACGCCACAAGGAAAACTGGCTAGAGTTACAGTAGTTTCAAGCCGAGCAATTACTAGAATAGGTTGCATTCTTATTTTCTTTAAAGGCCTATAATTAGTGTGATCACGATTGGATGAAAGTCTCACATATCCGCTAATTTAGGAAATGACCTTTTCAAGAATCCCAAAGCAAAGTCATGAGAGCTTATACTCAAAGTGACAATATCATACCATTGTGGAGAGTTGTGTTCATCTAACACGGTATCAGAGTCAAGCCCTATCAATAGAATCCTCAAATGTCGAACAAAGGACTCCAAAAGAAGGAGTCGAGGCGTACTTTGTTCGAGGTGTTCGGATGAAAGTCCCACATCGACTAATTTAAAGAATGATCATGTCCATTGGTGTGAGGCCTTTTGGGGAAGCCCAAAGCAAAGCGTAAGAGCCTATACTCAGAAGTGGACAATATCACATCATTGTAGACATCGGTGACTCCTAAGTTTTAATTCTTTAATGGTTAAAGTCGAGGGATTTGTTAATATAATTGAAAGTTTAAACCAAGAATTCATTCATTTTTGCTGATTGGTCCTCAAACTTTGGCAAAATAGTAGAACAGTCCCCGGAGGGAGAATGGATAGAGGGATCACAAAAGTCACATAAATATAATTGATTAGCTTCGCCATTGTTCCTCTTCAAGAGAACAGGCGCGTCGGAAAATGGCGTTTAGTCGCTGCTTCGTCGGCGGTCAAATGATGCATTTCCGGCGGGGAGTAGTATCGGCGCAGTCACCGTCCGAAGACCCCGTCGGAAATTCTGCGGCGGAGCAATTCGCACCGCTGGCAGCGACGTTTCGACGGAGGCTAACTGTAGGGATTGGGTCGGCTTCTCTGGTGGCCGTCGGCGCTAATTTTGGCGGCGTAACGAGCTTTCTGCTCGGATTGTCGCCGGAAAACAGTCGGCGTTTGAGACTCGATGTTGTTTATCCAATTGGAGGGTACAGCCGGTGCATTGATACCAATGAAGGATTTGGTCAGTAAGTTCTGCAACATACAATTTTTTTCTTTTTGGATATATTTTTTTTTTGTTCAGCGTTTAATTAATTGNTGTCCATTGGTGTGAGGCCTTTTGGGGAAGCCCAAAGCAAAGCGTAAGAGCCTATACTCAGAAGTGGACAATATCACATCATTGTAGACATCGGTGACTCCTAAGTTTTAATTCTTTAATGGTTAAAGTCGAGGGATTTGTTAATATATTTGAAAGTTTAAACCAAGAATTCATTCATTTTTGCTGATTGGTCCTCAAACTTTGGCAAAATAGTAGAACAGTCCCCAGAGGGAGAATGGATAGAGGGATCACAAAAGTCACATAAATATAATTGATTAGCTTCGCCATTGTTCCTCTTCAAGAGAACAGGCGCGTCGGAAAATGGCGTTTAGTCGCTGCTTCGTCGGCGGTCAAATGATGCATTTCCGGCGGGGAGTAGTATCGGCGCAGTCACCGTCCGAAGACCCCGTCGGAAATTCTGCGGCGGAGCAATTCGCACCGCTGGCAGCGACGTTTCGACGGAGGCTAACTGTAGGGATTGGGTCGGCTTCTCTGGTGGCCGTCGGCGCTAATTTTGGCGGCGTAACGAGCTTTCTGCTCGGATTGTCGCCGGAAAACAGTCGGCGTTTGAGACTCGATGTTGTTTATCCAATTGGAGGGTACAGCCGGTGCATTGATACCAATGAAGGATTTGGTCAGTAAGTTCTGCAACATACAATTTTTTTCTTTTTGGATATATTTTTTTTTTGTTCAGCGTTTAATTAATTGAAAATAATAATTTATTTTCAAATTTTTCAAAATTGTATCAATTTTTACTTTATAGTACAAAATTTATAAAATTAGAAAGAACCACAACATTAAAAAGAAAAACCATTTATAAGAAGGTGTGGAAACCTTCCCCTTCCCTCTAAGGAGAAGTCCAAAGGGACAGTATCTGCTAGCGGTGGATCTGAGCCGTTACAAATGGTATCAGAGCCAAAAAGCCTTGAGGGGAAGCCCGAAAGGGGAAGCCCGAAAGGGGAAGCCCGAAAGGGGAAGTCCAAAGGGACAGTATCTGCTAGTGGTGGATCTGAGCCGTTACAAATGGTATCAGAGCCAGAAAGCATTGAGGGGAAGCCCGAAAGGGGAAGTCCAAAGGGACAGTATCCGCTAGTGGTGGATCTGGGCCGTTACAAATGGTATCAGAGCCAGACATTGGACGATGTGTCAGCCTTCTTGTTGTTCCCGAAGGGGGGTAGACACGAGGCGGTGTATTAGTAAGGACGCTGGGCTCCAAAGGGGGTGGATTTGAGGGTAGTTCCACATCGATTGGAGGAAGGAAAGAGTGCCAGCGAGGACGTTGGGCCCCGAAGGGAGGTGAATTGTGATATCCCACCTTGGTTGGGGAGGAGAACAGACCATCATTTATAAGGTTGTGGAAACCTTCCCCTAGCAGGCGCGTTTTAAAGCCTTGAAGGAAAGCCCGAAAACGAAAGTCCAAAGAGGACAATATCTACTAGTGGTGAATCTGGACCAAATTTTGATTTTTTTTTTTTTAATGGTTAATTTAGGCATTAACCAAACTTAATTTGATTGGCCTTAGTTGAGTTAGTAGTGATTTTCAATTTTATTTTCACAAAATTAGTTAGTAGATTACAAAAATTGAATAAAAGATAAAACTTATAATATTGGTAGTCTAATTTGTTTTTAAAAAATAATTTGATGATGAAAATTAAAAATTAAAAATTAAAAAAAAAAAAAAAAAAAAACAGTTAATTTTCAATAAATCTATATAATATTAGTTAGTGTTTAAACTACATTTTATGGTTTTATTGTTTTTTTTTTTTTTTCTTTAACACATCACATTGCCTAAAATTTTCTGTTTAAAGAATNATCACATTGCCTAAAATTCTGTTTAAAGAACATCCAGAGTTTATATACCCAGCAAGTTGGGTAGGAGACCAGAGGTTGCTATATCGAGCAGTTGAAAAGTCCGAATTTGAACGATCGCTCGACCCTCCACCCTTGACCAGTTCCAACATGGATCGTCGTCGTCGAAATGTTAATGAGCCTCTGGTTGCATTTGGTCCACCGGGTTCGAGCGGAGAGCTCAACGTTAGCGTCATTGTGTCTCCTGTCTCACCCGATTTTTCGTAAGCTTACCTAACTTATCTACAATTACTTCCAACATTATGACATGTCCTGTCCTAGATTTAAGATCTTTTAGAAATCCCTTAGAAGATGTTCAACTCTAATGAAATCTGAGGTTCGACGATCTGAATTTACACAACGGAAAGGAGTCGGGTTATGAGAACTAAGGTTTCGTATAAACCATGATCGGTGAGTTCATGATTTATAAAACTATTAGGAAGTACGAAAAATTAGCAATATAGACTTAGTTTATGCAGTCCAAACAAATGCACAACCTCGACTGACAAACTCATGTACCGAACATAAACTCGACTTCATAAACTCGATTTGCTGTAAACCGAACACCTCCTGAGAGACAAAAACAAGATGAAACTATATGCCTTACAGATAATCAAATCTCATCCTATGCTCAGGATTTCTGTTAGTAGGACTTTCCTCATTGAAAGGAGATTTGATTCTAAAAAGGTTTATGTTTTTTTTTTTTTTTTTTTTTTTTTGTTGGTTCTTTGGATCACAAAGAATTGAAGCATTTGGAGGTCCAAATGAAGTAGGGGAAGCTGTGATCAGGACAATTACAAGGGCCAGCAAACGCCCTGATCTTAAAGGAACCTTGATACAAACAACTCTCAGAGAGGATTCGACAAGAAACGTCAAATACTACGAACAGGAATTTAAAGTAGAGAGCTCGTCGTTTCGACGTCACAACGTAGCGGTCTGTTTTGTTTATCGGGGCAAGTTATACACACTAAATGCCCAGGCACCTGAATCAGAATGGCCAGGTCTAAAATCAGAGATGAGGACAATTGCCAATTCCTTTTGTCTCTCAGCTTGAAGGCTCTAACGTTTACGGCTGTGGGTCGGGTTTGGGGATTTATTTCAAGGATTACTATAAAAGTTTAGAATGAATGTAAAACTCTAATCTTGCCATTTCTAAAACTATAATGGAGATGTTACAATGTTTCTACATCAGGCTAAAAGCCTAAAAAATATTTTGTTAGTTGGCATGTGCAGATCTAACTATTGCACGCATTCATATATACAGGTTTGTTCAAGTCCAGTAGTGAGTGTTGGTAAATATACTCTCTTTTGAATCTATAGTACAATAAATATAAACAAACTAAGCACAACTTATCTGCCTTCGCTTTGTCATCTCCTCCAAGTTTTCGGAAACGGCAGCAGTCAAATTAGGGTCCCCGACTCCGAGCTCGTCACTTAGCCTGAAAGAATTGAATAACAGAAGTTTTTCAAGTTGATCTGAAGAACTAAAAGGCAAATATACAACGATTTTATTTCATGTTCGCGAGAAAAATGAGCATTTAAGTTTAATCCCCAAAATGAGTTTATTTCAATTTTTTTTTTTTTTTTTAATTACAAAGATCTTGGTCACGCCCAAAGAAAAACATAGAACCTAACGAGGGATCAAACATCGCTAGGGTCCGCCCTTTTTTCTTTCATACTGATAAAGGATTTTACAACAAGAACAACAACAAAAGTTGGAAGGACGGAGTTACTCACTTTGGATCGAGCACCAACTTCTGTACTTCTTTGATAACTGAGCTTGCTGCATAGAGTGAGATTTTTCCGACCTATACCAGACCCCAAAACAAACAGGCAAATGATAAACCCAAATAAGATACGAAGCATATTAAAAAAGAAGACCAAAAAAAAAATAAGGTCAAGCAATTGGTTCGAGTTGCCCCAAACACACGGATATTAAATACGAATGGACCAAATGAAATTAACACTAAAAAAAAATTAAATTAAAAATGTCCTCGTCTCTGACCTCCAGCACTTGCAGTTTTGCTTCATGATCATTGGGAAGACACCTGATATCTACAGCCATTCTTGCAGCCTCACCAACACTTTCAGGAGATAAGAAGTCAAGACCCAATTGAACATTGGACTGCGAATTATACAGTAAACAAAGCATAAGAAGATCAACAACACATCTCCTGCGGCAGCTTATTCACCAGAAATATGATGATAAAACAACATAGAATTAAATTCTACTGTATCTAAAGAGTAAAATAGCTTCAATTTTCATAACTATACTTCTGTGACAACTGAACAAATTACCATGAGTTATTGGCCGTTGAGATAGCCTGGGAGAAATTTTGGAAAGCAAAGAGGGCCTTTTGTCATATGGTTTTAGGAAATCAAATTTTAAGGAAAATGTCTCCCGTTACAAACTTCAGGACTTCGAAATTTACTGTTTGGTATATATGGATATTGATTGGGAGAGGAGACACTATATATGAATAACGATTCAATTAATCGAAATGGTACTGTACGTTTAAAAAGAAATAAAAAAAAAATCAAAATTCGTAGATTTATATGTCAAACAAAAAAAAAATGTGTTTGGCCCAAGGAAAATAGTCAAGTCCAACTGAGAGCTCAAGAATTGAAATCAGGTTACTGAATTAATGTGTTAGGCATGTCTTTTAAAGTTCTAAGAAGGAATAAATGTGTATTTTTAGATTGGTGGTGTTTCATTTAGATTTTAGATAACATTTTAAAACTATTTTTTCGAACTTTCTATAATTAAAAGTAGTTTGAGAAATTCTAAAAACAGATGAAAGCACGTAAAGTGCTCTTAGATTAAGCATTTAACTAATTTTCTTCCATTAGTTACAAAATGAGTGTTTCACTTAAAAGCACAAAGGGCATTCCTTTATTTACCGATAGGGAAGATAACCTTTAGAATTCAAAATTCAGAAACATAAAGATAGGCATCATTGAACATTTGCATCTTATTTGTTGGGTGGTTTGGCCTCATTTGTGGAAAGGTAGTTTATAAATGTTGTGATCTAAACGTAAAGTAACAGTTGAACTACCTGAAGATTCATGACTTGAAAAGGGCATCCTGAAGGGATAAAAACAGCTTCACCCAAACGCTGCTCAAATGTCCAAGGCTCTACTCCTGAAAGAGACNTCAAATGTCCAAGGCTCTACTCCTGAAAGAGACGTGCATTTGTAAGGATTATATGGGAGAAGAATTAAGATTCACTAGAGTNACGTGCATTTGTAAGGATTATATGGGAGAAGAATTAAGATTCATTAGAGAACTTTTGTTCAGTTACATATATTTGCAAAGCAGAGAGAGAAGAAGAAGAAGGGAAGAAAAGAATACGAGTGCAATAAGCTCGAGTTCAGAAAATACACTCTCAAGCTATCTATAATAATTTATTTTCATTTATGCAAGAAATGACCAAAATCCACAATATATTTTCATTTCCCTTAAAATTAAACCCACTTGCTCCTTATTGTCATAAGCATAATCTATCGAAATTTAAATGACTGTACAAATAACATTTTCTCTCTTATGTACACAACGAAAGCTGATGAAAATCAAATCAGAAGAAGTTTACCGAATTCATCTTTCAATTTCCTTTTATGATGTCCATCGAGGTACAATGCTCCATCATAAAGAGGCCGCATAATCTGACACTCAACAAAATTGCATGTGAAATAATTTACAAACTATTTCCCCATTATTTAAAACGAGAGGGAGGGAGAAACAACTTACAAGATCATTGTTTATGTTGACAGACTTCCCAAATTCCTCCCAATGCAGTCTTAAATACTCGGTCAATTTGGGAACGTCCTTTCGCCGATAGACATCCCAAACAACTGCAGAATAAGAATTTTTAAATATATCTCTATCTGACATTTTAGAGTTGTCAGTTTGCTCATCGGCACAATTGGATTCCTTCTTCTGACTCAACACTGTGCCTTCTGTCTCTGCTTCACCCATAGCCTCCTGCTCATCCTGCGATGCATGACCATGGACTAATAGGTCTGCTGATCTCCCATCACCGGAACACAATTCTTCATCACTGTGCAACTCATTTGCCACAGATTTCACAGTGGTATTTTCCGTGCACTCAATATCAATCCCCTGAGCCTCCTTAGGCTTCACTGAATGAGTATGAACCAATAAATATACCTGCAATGTGAATCCATTTTCATCCATCACAGTGATTCATTCACTCCTTAATGCATGCATTATATTATTTAAGAGGATATTTAAATAAGGTTAAATTAGAGGTTAGATTTCTAAACCTTTATTGAGTCTATTAAGTCTTTGTACTTAACTTTATAATAAACCCATAAATTTTCAAGGTTGAGCCTATTTACTCTTTATATTTTAAAAAGATTCTAATGAAACCCCTCAACTTTCATTTTTGAGTCTATTTTTCAATCCGTCAATTTTATTCTCACGACCTTATTCTTGAACATGCTTAAACTCAAACCTCCAAGTAATTCTTAGATAATAAAGTTAATATGTCGTGTAAACTTTATTACACTTACAAGGTTAGGTGTAGGAACCTCTGACACAAAATTGAAGTTTACAAATTACAAAGACTAGATAGACAAATCAAAAACTTTTGTAGTACAAAAACTGAATAGAGAGTGCAGAAAGCTTAAAGAATAAAATTGTAGTTAAAACTTTTAAAATATAGAACTCAAATTATACTCTTAGCATATCCACAATACATAATTAGAAAAATGCTAATCAAAGTCTAAAAGCCAAGAATTTGTTCTTCAATTTTCATCGTTCTTATAAGAGAATAAAGATAAGAATAATCTGAATATCAATACATATATTGTGCATCTGGTGCATGGACCAAAACAGCAATTGTTGCCTTATAATGGAGGTCTTACTCCATTTTCCGACTCAAGATAATGGTGGTATTCTGTGTCAGGCTGTTTTTTTTTTTTCTTCTTCCCCTATTTTATGGAGTATTCGGCTGGAGAGGAATGTGAGAAGTTTTAGAGAGTTAAGAGAGGTCGTGGGAAGAGGTGTCTAGCTCTTGCCAAGTCTGATTCTAAAGTTCTTTTGTAATAATCCTCTTCGTCTTATTACTTTGGATTAAAGTCTTTTTTTTTTTTATCTTGATTATGTCTTTGTGTTTGTTTTGGCTCAGTTATTTTGGGTGGTGTTTTTGTTTGCTCATTTTGCATTCTTTCATTTCTTCTAAAGCTCAGTTTCTTTAAACATGCAGATAAACACATATTTTGTCGTACTCCTTAGTTCTACATAAAACATTACTGAAGGGGTACTAAAATAAATTTGAATGCAATAAACTTCTTCACGAGAACAAATTCAGTTCTAAAGTTAACAAGTTGAACCCAACTGGTCCTAGACCACTTCAAATTACCACTAGAATTTTCTTAACCAGATAACCATAAAATAGAATTGAACGAGATATCTCAAAAATAGCTTTCATCAGCAGAAGTTCTACAGGATTCTTCATTTAAAAAATGATGCTTCTAGCTTTAGACTTGCAACCTACAGGCTGTGTTTACTATAATTCAGATTGGGATAGATTATTATATGGAAACAAATCAAAACTCTTTAGTATAACTAAATTTTTGGGTAGATCTCCTTGATTAGATCAAAACTAGTAAACAAAAATTCATATTAGGAACTTGCTACCAATAATTATTATAAAGACAGTCTCCACTAATCCACAAAAGCATATAGCAACACCAAACGAGGTTATGTTAATGTAACATTGTTTTCAACATTGGCTCTAAACACACATTACTACAAACAAAGACATGTAGGGAAATTTAAGAAAACTAACCATGTCACGCATGTTGATACTAAGATTAGTCACAGAATCACCTGCACTAGGTTCCTTAAAAGCTCCAGCTCCATAACATATAAAAATCTTAGGTCCAACATCATTTTGCAAAGAGTAGTGTGGCAATTTTGCTGCAACATTAAGAAGTCCCCATTTGGAATGGATATACTCGAGTAAAGGTAACTTAACAAAGAATTCAGGCCTCTGGTACAAAATAAACTCTTCAGATGCACTGGGGGAAGGCCAGTCTTTCAACTTCAACATTTCTGGTCTACCATTTTCCGAGATACGACCATTGAAGTATCCTTCGATGAACTGAACAAGCTCAATATTGGCCTGCCATCACATAAAAGTTAAGAAAAATCACTAAGTGGTATTACATCACACAACAGCAGTGCCTACATATCTTCTACAGCATCAAAGAGGAGATAAATATGATCATCCAAACATGACTGTCAATGGACTATAACCTCTAGATGTAAGAGCCTACCTCAGACTGATCTGAACAATTAAAGGCCTTCACTAATTGATTCTCATCTTTCATTCTCTCTTCATCATTTGTATCCCGAATTCCTCTCCAGATAACCACTGGATCCCAGCTTGCAAGTGATGAACTGTCAAAAACCTGCCTGACAATAATGGGTTTGCCGCTAGCCCATTGTTTTCTAAAATCACTGATTCCGTTAAGTTTAATGTCTGATGATGTTGGGCAATATAAAAAGTTATCATTGCTGTTATCTCGATGAGCACACTGCAAAAGGCTGGGATCATCTGACTCTGCTTCTGGCGAGGTTCCAAAATCATGAACCCTGCAGCCACCAACCATTTCCTCAACATTTTTAACCAATTTTGCAACCCAGTTCATTTTAAAAATCCGACACAGGTTCATTTGAAAATAACCACAGCCCCCATATTCCCTTGGAGGACAAGGTATATTGCCATAACAACTAGCTTTCCAGTGAGGGATTTTATCTGAGAATTTCAATCTCTGTCTGTATGCTTGTTCAAACAAATGTTTCTCGTCTTGGCCCATCATATCATTCCCATTATCTAACAGATCTCCACTATTTGCTGATGTAGATGCTTCCCGTAGATCTTGACAGCAACTGAGACATAGATCATAGTAGCAGCATGGACAATGCCGATGATAATCAATAATAGGTATCCTGCAAAAATTGCTGAAAGGTAGATGAAGCTTTAGTTTAATTTTCAAAATTGATACAAGAATAAATATCTGAGAAATCCAACAAATGATTTAACTAGAAATAATCAGAATATTATTTTCTAAGGAAAAAAACGATATGCAGACATACTGGAACTAACTGTTTTGAAACATAAAATACAACTCAATAAAGGTTACCAGCACATCTGCTCATCTGCATTCAACTTTGCCCTAAGAAGAAGCATTTTATCTCCTGGAATGCACTAAAATAGTGTAAGGGTGATATAGCAGTAAAGAACCTTCAAAAGTATCCAACCCAACACGAGATATCATCCAAAATCATACCTTGCATCCTTTTTTCAAGTTTCACTTCAAAGCATTGTTGAACGTGGATCTGTTTGATAACAGGTAGTACAGATGACAATAGACGATAAAGATATTGCAACTTGTCTAAAACCGGTATTTCCCTTATTCTTACCTGTATCAAAAAATAAATACAAAGAATACAATACGCAATTAGAGAACCATCCTAAAAAATTATATCAATATTCCATAAGGTAATGACTCCTAATAACTCAACAGGTTAAAGTCCCTCCAATTCAAGTATATACCTTTATCAAATTACCACCACGCAGGCACACTTTGCAATTACAAATACCTCTACATGCAGGGCAAATTTTCTGAATTTCCTCCAATGATATATCCAAATACCTATAAGATATCAACAAAGGCACTCAGAGTGATGACAAGGTAGCACACATCTCCCCCAGAAAGAGAGGGGGACAAGTGAAAAATAACAATTCAAGAAGTATACCAACCATTTAGAGATGCAGCTACTGCAGTATCCTCTCCTGTCACACTTGAGACACCACATCATTCCATCTCTGTCAGTCTTTCGACATTGATGGCATGTTTGCCCGCCAATCTCCTCAGAGGAGTTTGTGCTTGCATCAGAGTACTCCTGTAAATGTTTTGGAACAAAAATCACATGCTGATCCAGCTCACTAGCTCCTCCAATTAGCCTAGCCCCTACCCGCGACCCTTGGTAAATAGTTGAGATAAAACAGAAGGGAAATTCTATTGAGTGAACAATCGGTCTTGCCCATCCAGAACAATCTAACCCATTTCCATATTTTATCCACATCTAAATCTCAAAGTTCACAAAAGCCGAATTATTAGTAAGAACATGGAAATAACGTAGAATTTCATGTGCTCTAGACCCAGATAAGGAACGAATTAGTCCTACAGTTAAATGTTACTCAAGAATCCGCTCATCCGGGACTACAGTTCAATTGTTTAAGAAGCTAAAGAATGAATAATACAGCAGAGCTCACCGTCATGGCATTTGCATCGAAGCTTTTCTGCGACAAATTCCTCGAAGAATCCGGAGCAGTTATCTTATAAGGCTTCCAATTCNGAAGCTTTTCTGCGACAAATTCCTCGAAGAATCCGGAGCAGTTGTCTTATAAGTCTTCCAATTCTCCTCATACGGCGACAAATCCCTCTGCAAATCATCATGCTTGGAGGAATTGCGCCCAGGCAAACTCCTAGTGGGCGGACTATCAGGTGAGTACCGAACCGGAGTCTTCGACGACTTCTTCCCTGAATGAGATTGTTCCGCAATCTTACCACTCGACAAAGGCGCATCAAAATCATCACTCTTATCCTCCAAATACACATCACTTTCCTCCAACGATTTCCTCTTCGCTTTCTTCATGTGCGCTCTCATCGCAGAGTTCGCCGCCCTCTTCTTCGCCTGTATGTAGTGCTTCTCACACACTGTTTTGTCCGGCATAGACATGGCAGTACACCGCCATTGTTTCCCGTCGGACCTCTTGCACCGTAAATCGTCTGGAATTCCGACGTCGTCTCCGTTTGCAGAAGTTGATCGCGGATTATCCATTGCACGAAGCCGCCCCGTGGAATTCGAGGCGCAGGATCAATGAGGAGCAGAGTGGAGTAGAAATTAGGGTTTCAAAAATTTGGGGATTTTGGTTTCGCTGTGGAGCGTTGAGCACAATCCACCATTGCCATTAGACATTCACCAGAATTTACTTCCTTCTTCACAATTTTTTCTAAAAAAAAAAATAATAATATTAAATAAATAAATAAAAAATAAAAAAAATTAATAATATTAAATTAATAAAAAAAATAATTTTAAAATATTAAGAAATTATTAATTTCAAATAATATATATCCGTTTGAAATTAGATTTAAACGTCAACGACCATATCAATTTGTAAGCCTCAATGATCGTAACTATTAAATTTAAATTAGATACTCGGTTCAAATCACAAGCTCTGTGTATATCGTTTGATCGTGATGTCTCTACTAAATATCTGATTGGTTTTAAATTTCAGCCTGAGTACAGTTTTCTCGAACCTATTAACGATACCCATTTGAAATGGAAAAAGTGGTCAATAATACCCCTTTAAAAAATCAACTAAAAATTGGCTAAAAATAACTATGCATGATTTTCATGGGGTCGTGAATTCATTTGGGTCGGATTGAATTCAAATAAAATGAAAACTTTATAGATCGGTTTAATAAATTTATTATTAATTAAAAAATATAATTTTCATAATTATCTTTTTTTTTTATTATTTATTCGTAAAATACTCTCAAAAATAACTTTTTGGAGGGTAATATTTCTAAATATATATTAAAATTAGTTCGTAAATTTCAATTAATTAAATATTTAAAAATTAATTTATTATATTTCCACGTTTTTTTAGCATTTATTTTATTTCCATATATTATATATATCACAAACTAAATTAAGTCAATAAATAAATATTCCACTATTTTTAAATAAGTTGAAATTTCTTATTTATAGTATTAAGATTATTATTATTTTTTAGAGGAAAAAAAAACATTCATTTTTAAGTTTTATTAATACCCTCAAATTAAAATAAAAAATAAAAAATAAATATCTTTTATTTTAATATTATGTTTAAAAAATACAGATAAAATTTTATAATACCAATAATACCCTTTAACTTTTATAAAAATAAAATAAAATAATTTTTTTTTACTGTTAATATATGAACGAAAATTGTTTATCGACTTGGTATGCTTACTAATATTTTTTAAAATTTTTTAAAAATAAAATGAAAAATTCAATAATATTTTTATTAATTTAATCTTAAAAAAGTTAAGATATCAAAATATATATATATTTATTTAAACACGAGACTGGAAGTTGAACACGTGCCGAGTAAAACGTAGATCGTCATACGTTTTTTAATCGAGGTTCAGATTAAGCTCTATCTCGGAATTTTGTGGTTTCCGTGCATAAATCAATTGAATGTAAACACAAGGTTCGGAGGTATTTTTATTCATTTTGTCAAATTTGATATGGAATCGTATGCCGAGTAAAATGTAGAATGTAGCCGTTCTTGATCGAGGATTAGGTTAAGCTCGATCTTAAAATCGACAACATTATTTATTTATTTATTTATTTATTTATTTATTTATTTTGAAGAAATTACTTCAACAACTTTCATGCTATAAAGAACTATGGAATTTATTATGATCATTTTCTGTAATTACAAAAAGACCAATTCGCAATCTCGTGATAAAGAAAGAAACAGATCCAGAACAGAGTTCATAACAAAGAAGAAATCAAAAACTTGAATCCAGTTTGAATCAGATCTCCATTTCTTTTCTCGGGCTGAATTCTTGGTTGTTCGTCGAATTCGTTGGCCTACAGAGAAGAAGAAGAAGAAGAGATGGCTGCGATGGGGAGGGCGAGCTCTGGCCTGCAATATCCTGACCGGTTCTACGCTGCGGCTTCTTATGCCGGTTTTGATGGATCGCCGAAGTCGTCTTCCAAGGCCGTGAGGTCTAGGTTCTCTGATGAGGCTGCTTTGTTGCTGTATGGTTTGTATCAGCAGGTACGACCATGTGTTCTTACACCTGTTACTCAGCGGTGCTTGTTTATTCGAAGGTTTGGCTGAGGCTCGAGATTGGTGAATTTTTGGCTGTGATTTTGTGTTTCATTTCTGCAATGGCGGAGCCATAGTTGTGTTGGTTGTTGGGATTGTTTGTTAGCGATGGTGGTGATGGTTTTGAGCGTGTTTTGGTGTTTGATTTAGTGTTTTTTTAGAATTGCGATGCCCCATTCTGGATTTGAATCGTCTGAGAACNGTTTGTTAGCGATGGTGGTGATGGTTTTGAGCGTGTTTTGGTGTTTGATTTAGTGTTTTTTTAGAATTGCGATGCCCCATTCTGGATTTGAATCGTCTGAGGTTTNAGCGATGGTGGTGATGGTTTTGAGCGTGTTTTGGTGTTTGATTTAGTGTTTTTTTAGAATTGCGATGCCCCATTCTGGATTTGAATCGTCTGAGAACTATTGCTTATCTTCAAATAGCTGAAATCTTCTTTTTGAAAATTGTTTTGGTATTACTGGTGAAATGTGAGATTGCAGATTTGCTGAATTACGGTGTTGATTTGTAAGTTTATATTGCCAATTTTCGAGCTATGTAATTCGTAGGTTCCGATTATTTTCGTAGTTAACTTGGGAACGATTTGGGTGGATCTTACCATACAATTTGAATTTATGGAAGGATTGATTCGTGACATGCTTTTGCTTGGAGAGAATAGATTAGGTTTAAAGCTAGCTCAATTCGCAAATTATGAGGAATGCTGTATGTATGTCATTACGACATTGTCTCGTTGAGTGAGTTTATTGCTTGTATATGCTCATCCNTGATTTGTAAGTTTATATTGCCAATTTTCGAGCTATGTAATTCATAGGTTTGAGTCGATTATTTTCGTAGTTAACTTGGGAACGATTTGGGTGGATCCGACCATACAATTTGAATTTATGGGAAGATTGATTCGTGACATGCTTTGTGCTTGGAGGGAATAGATTAGGTTTAAAGCTAGCTCAATTTGCAAATTATGAGGAATGATGTATGTATGTCATTACGACATTGTCTCGTTGAGTGAGTTTATTGCTTGTATATGCTCATCACCATCAAGGTTGAACTTTATTTGAGCGGATCCCGAGTTATTGTAAGGATACCAGATGAATCTTAACAATTCTTATTACAGGCTACGGTAGGGCGTTGTAATGTACCTGAACCCAGTAGTTGGCATGCTATCGAGAAAAGCAAATGGAAGAGGTTTGTGGACTTATGTTCCTTCTCTTGCTGTTCTAGATGCCTTAATATCTACTTCACCATGCAAAAACGATATACTGTATGAACGAAGTTTAGAATCTTTCTCATTGTTTCCTACTCTACCATCTTAGCACTTGCAACATAATGAAGCTATTGCAAAAGAATTTGGCCATTACTTGTTCCGTTTTTGACATCTTCTCGTAGAAAATGTGTAAGTGTTCGAAAGTAAGTTGTATCGTGGCTTTGGCTTATAGGCGGAATCAATGGGTGGAGAAGGTTAGTTATGGTATTAGACTACTGCTACTAATTAATGGGTAATTGCCATGCCCCTTTCTTTATGAGGGTCTTTAATCCTTTTGAAGGTAGAACAGGATACTGTTTCTTCAAAACTCGGGACGATGCATGAAGTTATTCTACAATTCCCTTAATGCTAATGCCATTGTACTACATGATCAATCGAAGTTTTTTTTATCAAAATGTTCTCTGCTTTCNGATGCATGAAGTTATTCTACAATTCCCTTAATGCTAATGCCATTGTACTACATGATCAATCGAAGTTTTTTTTTATCAAAATGTTCTCTGCTTTTGGCATCAATGAATGGATGCTCTGAAGAATAATTTCATTCAAAATATTATTGTTCAATCTTTTTATTCTTAGTTGCTGCGTTGTATATCTGATTATGGTTTGGTGGTGTTGCATTTGATTGTAATAACTGCAACCAGATAGTTTTCATTATTGTTGATGCTTTACCTTCTTTGAAAATTGTGGGTTTTTTCTGAATNTTGTAATAACTGCAACCAGATAGTTTTCATTATTGTTGATGCTGTACCTTCTTTGAAAATTGTGGGTTTTTTCTGCTCATCATATCGTAACCTCTTTTTACAGCCTGAATCAGTGATGGCTTTTGTGTCAGAAGTTAACGAACTATACTTTTAGGAATTTGGATCGGCAGTGCAATTAGGTTGCATAGAAGTTTATAACATGCTTTTTAACTCATTGGGTAATTATGGTTTTGTTTCGATCATTTTGAGAGTTCCTAAGGATCTTATTTGGATTCTGCAGCTGGAATGGGCTTGGAAATATGGTTCCTGCTGAAGCCATGCGCCTTTTTGTGAAAATATTGGAGGTCCGCATGAATCAAACACCAAAAGTCCGTGTTTGTTGTTGCAATTTCATTTCAATTATTCACGATTGTTTGCTCTTGGTAGGAAGAAGAGCCAGGTTGGTACTCAAGAGTATCGAGCTTTGTCCCAGATCCAGAGCCGGTGCCAGTGCCAGTGCCAAAGCTAGTGCCAGTGCCAGAGCCAGTTTTAGATGTGCAAATTAATGTGAGCATATGGAATCTGTTACAAATCTTACTGCCATTTAGTTATCTTGATTTTGCTATATTATGGTAATGTGAAAATTTTATTTGCATATTTTTTCTAAGGTAATACTAAAATGGGCATGACAAGGTGAACCATTTTTAATTTCTTCTTTGCCCCAGTTCTGATGTCTAATTTTTACTTTTACCAGTTTACAAAATTTTACAGTTACTTTACTGATGTTCTCGACCTAATATATTGTCACTATTTCTTTTTTAAAAAAATTATTTTATTTACAAACATAACTTAAATGTTTGATTAGCTTTCTAAGCTTTCAAGGTTTTCAAATTTGATAGATGTTTGAAATAGTTTAAATTGCATTAAACGTTTTAGAGAAAAGCTCAATTATTAATTAGGTAAGTGAGTTAATTATAACCTTAGAACTTTTAATTTCTTCGATTTAAACCCTACACTTGAATTAGTGATGAATCGCCTACAATTGAGTAAATGGTGAATAAGTTGGGTTTCCTTTTTTTTTCCTTCCTTTTTTTGGAAGATTTGTGACCGGTCATGTGCATAGTTTTTGTAGGTAGATGAGATTGTTTTTGCGAGTATTGGTTTTTTCCTATTGTGTTGGCTGCTTTTAATTAATTGAATTTGTGCATTGTTAACTAAGCTTGAATGCTTTTTATATGCTTGATTTTATAGTTGAGTTCATGTATTTTCATGATTGAGTATGCACATTTCTATTATGTGATTTTGGGTGTTTTTCTATTTGAATTTGTATGATATATTGGTTGATTTGTGGACAATATTTTAACTTAGTTTTGAGGAGACATTAATTGCATCAGTTCCTCATTTTTTTTCTAAAGATATGATTAGAATTTTTACTTTTTCAAAATTGTTACTTAAAGGACCATTCAACATGTTAAAAAAAAATCAAAATTAAAAATTTTAAATAAAAAGAAATTGATACCAATAGTAAACCTTCAATTTCATATAGCCTTCCTGTCTCACTCGTTTTCCTGATAACTGAACTTATAGCTCTGTTGGCTTTTAGAATGATTCAAAAGCTGAGCCGATTATTGTAAATGGGAATTCAATCCCCGAGACCAAGACTATATCAACAGAGAATGGAAGCCTGCCTGAATCTCAGGATAAGGATGTTCTTGTGGAAGGTCTTGGCTCTATTGTTGTCTATGATCAGTGGATTTCACCCCCTGTATCTGGTCTTCGCCCAAAAGCACGATATGAGGTTTTGACCATTCTTCTCTCAACTCATTAAAAATGTGATCTTCTACCATGTCATTCTCTAAACAAAGGGTACTGACATTTTTCAGCATGGAGCAGCAGTTATTCAGGACAAGATGTATATTTTTGGAGGAAACCACAATGGTCGCTATCTCAATGATCTTCATGTGAGCAAAACATTTTACATGCTTTTGCTGCCTTGGGCAATTTCTCATTTCAGATTTTGGGTCATTCTTTTACTCCAACTATGACGTAGTGTGAAGTGTGTTTCCCTCTATTTCAATTACAGAATAGATGAAATAATGAATAAATAAAGGATTTTTGTTTTAGAATGAAATCTTATTGGCACCGTAAAAAATTATTACTATTGTTTTTTTCCAGATGTTTTTATTCTAAAATAGCCTTATCTTCACTGGGTGGTGGAATCTATGCTTTGTCTACTTTCTACAGCCAACGGCCAAATTGATTATTTTCTTGTCTGAAGAACAGAAAACAGAAAGTCCTGGGCAATCTAAGCGATGATATAAACATTGACATTCTTTTCTGTTGTGCACCTAAACCCTTTATTTTGCCGTATTTATTGATTTATTTATATAGGTCTCATTTTTATTATTATTATTATTTTAACTCCTGCGCTTACACGTAGGTTTTGGATATGAGAAGTTGGGCTTGGACAAAACTTGAGGCTAAGACCCAATCTCCTGAGTCACCCCCTGAAAAGCTAACCCCCTGTGCTGGTCATTCATTGGTTAGTACAGAATTTATTTATTTTAATTTGTACAGATGTTTTCTTGTAGATATGGTCATATTGTTCTTCCAATTGATGTCTTAGTCTTCCTATGTCCGCCATTATCATACTGCAGAATTCTATAGCAATTATTGGTCATGCAATATCTTTTTACTTGATATTGATATAGCATTGATGTAGTATCAGATTACTGCGGTTTGTGATCTACCTTGTTTGACTGTAGATATCATGGGAGCACAAACTTCTATCAGTAGCTGGTCATACAAAGGATCCTTCTGAAGCTATTCAGGGTACAAATTTAGTGCTTTTCCGATGTTATTTATCTTAAGTTTGGTGAATAAATTACTGGAAGATACCTTCAGGGATGTGTTAAGTTATTGGCTGTTTAATTATATATTTAACGGTCTCTTCTACTAGGGAAACCTTGGGAAGAACATCTGAAAATATTTTTATCTTCTTCAGATCTACTAGAATCTTCATCTTTATGGGAAAGCGAGATGAAAGCTATAGATTCGCTTCTTTAGCAACAAATGTGTTTTTCCTTGTATCCAAGTACATCACTTGTCTTCACTTCTTTTAT
This sequence comes from Cucurbita pepo subsp. pepo, assembly GCF_002806865.2. Lineage (NCBI taxonomy): Eukaryota > Viridiplantae > Streptophyta > Magnoliopsida > Cucurbitales > Cucurbitaceae > Cucurbita > Cucurbita pepo. The sequence continues at coordinate 8,055,140 of NC_036644.1, read as the reverse complement.
TACAGTTAGGGTCTTTGATGTACAAACCTCCACGTGGTCTAACTTGAAGACTTACGGAAAACCACCGGTATGTACCAATGATCTTTTATATTAAATGAAATAAAGAAAGAAAATTATCTGAAGAGCTGGATAATACTTGTTCCTGCTGACGTAGAACTTATATCCATGCATACATTTATGCTGCTTCATCCTTCCTTTTAACCTTCAAAGTTAAAGAATCAGCTTTTGGCTTTTGTAGTTTTCCCATAAGGGCGTAATATCGGTGACATTTTGTTTTGCATTGCTTTTGAGAATAAACTACATGTTGAACTAGGAAACAGCTTTAAGTTGCAATTTCAATTTCTTAGTAATTAACTGAAGGCACTTTGATGTGTGGTGCCCTTTTATAGCTGTTACACGTGTTCTAAATTTATCCGGGTTTTGTAAATTGAAGGTTTCCCGAGGTGGTCAGTCAGTGACTCTTGTTGGGACAAGCTTGGTTATATTTGGTGGGCAAGATGCTAAAAGAACTCTTCTGAACGACTTGCACATTCTTGACCTAGAAACCATGACCTGGGATGAAATTGATGCAGTGTAAGAAAATTAAAAAAAAAATTCAGCTTCCGTCTTTCTCCTATGGAGCTGTACTTTTCTTTTAATTTCCCATTTTTGTTGGGTGGGAACAGGAAGTTATTTATGATTTTATTTATTTATTTTTGTTTTGTACCCTGAAAATTGGCAATATTTGGAGAATATGGAGGATTTTGAAGTCTTTTGAATTTTGTTTAGCTTCAAGAGAATGAAGTATTCCATTCTATATTTGGCTGATCTTTAATGACAACACTGCAGCGGGGCTCCTCCCTCTCCAAGGTCTGATCATACTGCTGCAGTACATGCTGAGCGCTATCTCCTCATCTTTGGTGGGGGTTCACATGCTACTTGCTTCAATGATCTGCATGTTCTTGATCTGCAAGCTGTAAGATTATATATTTATACTAGTGTTTATTGATGATATTGTGAATATTATATGTACTGAATATTATATGGATTGTTGATTGCATAGATGGAATGGTCAAGACCTACACAACAAGGTGAGATACCAACTCCACGAGCTGGACATGCAGGTATTACAGTTGGAGAGAATTGGTTCATTGTTGGTGGTGGGGACAACAAGAGTGGTATGCACCCGTCTTTTTTTTATTTTCTATTTCATAGCTTTCAGCAATCATCCTTGCTTTTGCCCCTTGGGTAATCTTCTCGTGTTAACAATCTGGTAGCAATGATGAACCTTCTCTTCTATTGTTGAAATCAAATTTCTTTCGAGTAGATTATAGCAGTACCAGATGTGTTGAGAATTGTTGGGAGGGAGTCTCACATCTAATTTAGGGAATGATCGTGGGTTTATAAGTAAGGAATACATCTCCATTGGTATGAGACTTTTTGGGGAAGCCCAAAGCAAAATCATGAGAGCTTATGTTTAAAGTGGACAATATCATACCATTGTGGAGATCCGTGATTCCTAACGAGATGATTGCAAGTCATCCATGATATTGAATAAAGTTTTGAATGTCTTATCACAAAAATTCACCATATGCTCCATTATCACACTTACTGATCGCATCCTCCTGATCTCCTGCAGGGGTCTCAGAAACTAATGTGCTGAATATGTCTACGCTTGTTTGGTCAGTTGTAACATCTGTTCAAGGGCGTGTTCCTATTGCTAGTGAGGTGCCAATTCTTCTAACCTATTAGCCATATTCTCCACCATCACATTAACTAAGCACGTCTTAAGCTTTTAGATCGAACCATGTAAAATAATAAAGGCCCCATATTTTCTTCTGGGAGAATGCCAATGAAGATTTCACTGTGCATACTGATGTTCTTTTAACTGCTACCATTGAAGTTATTAATTGCCATCTGATCTCTTACAGGGCATTAGTTTGGTTGTAAGCTCCTACGGTGGCGAAGACATCATTGTGTCATTTGGAGGATACAATGGACGTTATACCAACGAGGTGAATGATGATTTCTAGTGTTGCCTTCTCTTCTGGCTTCCCCCTTCAACTCACCCAGTATCTTGCTTTTAGGTTAATGTTCTTAAACCTAGTCACAAATCAACCTTGCAATCAAAGTTGGCTGAGACTCCAGTGGCAGACAGTGTTTCAGCTGTCCATAACATCACAAATCCCACAGGCGATGTCGAATCCGAGTATGAACGGGCTCAAGAAGGAAAAATTAGGGAAATTGTTATGGACAACATAGAGCCGGAGCATTTGGTACGTCCCGATTCATGATGTTTGCAGCTTTTGATTTCTTACTTTTAAGATATTGTGCTGCTGAGTATTGATCTATGTCATATTGTAACCCTCGAAATTTTGTGCCATGTGTACATCAGAATTTAAATATCAAAGAAGCTATTCGATTTTATATTTGGTCAACTGTACACAACGAGCTGATTTGTAGGGAATGAGAGACTATCAATGGCAGTTAGAAAATGGCTAAATAATTGAGTAAAAGAACGTAGAATATACTGATTTATATATACTGTTTGGAAGGGAAAAAAAAAATGTTAACTTTTGTCTCCAGAAAACATTATAATCTTGACCACTTCTCGTTTTTATCCTATGATTGTATACCTTTCCTATTACTTAAACCAAGATTCTTAATCTTTCCAAGTATAGCATGTTGAAAATGACTAATGGTCTAAACTTCACTCAGAAGAATAAAAGCGAGCAAACGAAAGAACTCGTAGCAACATTGAAGGCCGAGAAGGAAGAACTGGAATCATCCCTCAGCAAGGAGAAGATACACTTTCTACAACTAAAGCAAGAGTTAGCTGATGCTGAGAACCGTAACACTGAGCTGTACAAGGTAATTGCTTTTCCCAAAACTAGTTACATTTTGCAAGTGAGATGTAAGCAACTAGCAAAATATGTATGATGCTAGGATAGCTCCAATGATGCTTCATTGCTTTGAAAATACAATCATTTAGAAAACAAACTTTCATTTAAAGAGTACAATGAGCATACCCAACCCTGAAAAAGCAAAACTAAAATAAAAAAGGGTTCCATCTGAAAATAAAATTGTTTATCTCATCAGTTGTGGGAGATGATATCTTATTGAACGGGATTTTCGACCCGGTAGACTAGAGACTTTATATTGGGCAACTTTTGAATTTTGAAAAAAATTGATTGCTTGAGCATCATTTTCTACAGGAGCTGCAATCTGTACGCTCGCAACTTGCAGCTGAGCAATCAAGATGTTTCAAACTGGAGGTTTGTATTCCCTAGTTCCCTTCATTGAGTACTGTAGCTGAAGTAAAGGTGGAAGTCGAAATTGAGTTTTACCAATCGAAACTCGTTGGATCAACTCGGCTCATTTAGATTGAGCAGAACTTGTTGGTCGGTTCAGTTCCATAAAACGAAAAATGATAAGTAGTCAGTTCGATTTTGATAAACATTGTTGGTTCTGGTCAAGGAGGAGATATAGAATTAAGCAAAAAAAAAAAAAGGTCTCCACGTTGGTTCCTTATTTTCCTTAAACCAATAGTTCGGTTTGACACGAACCAACCTACTGAAGCTCTCAGTCGATCATAGATAGTTCAGTTCAACCCGAACCAAACTGCTTATCCCTTCTGTCAAACAGTTGTGTCACTTTCCATTATTTATCCATAAATATCTTATTCATCTGCTCATCTTTCAACGATCCACCAGGTCGAAGTTGCAGAGTTACGACAGAAGCTCCAAACGATGGAGTCGCTACAAAAGGAACTCGACCTTCTACAGCGACAAAAGGCAGCATCTGAGGAGGCCTTGAGGGCAAAACAGAAGCAGCAGGGCTCAGGTGGTGTATGGGGATGGTTGGCTGGATCACCCCCTCCAGAAGATGCCTGATTTCTTGACCCTTCATTGGTTAGTGACACCATTAGCTTACAATTATTACATTACATTTTTCCTTCAATTATGTTTGGCTCACACCTTCACATAGTAATATTTCTTCAACTGATAATAAGATTATCAGTTCTTTTTTGTTGTTCTTCAATTAGGGAACCCAAATGAATGTGTTATAAACTTGAGCTGTGTATTTCTTTTATTGCTAATCTTTTTTTGAAAAGGTTTTGTACCAGAGGTGAATATAATACATATATATATATATAGCTTCATTTTTCATTGTTTAATTCTATTTTGAGAAATGATTCTATGTTAAGTGAATCGATCGAGTGATCGAGTGTTCTTTTACACGTTATTTCATGTGGGAGTGTTTTTTTAAGTATTCAAATTATTGTCATTTTAAATTTGATATCAATATTTGTAAATCTATATTTTTAAGATATATTGATTATGAAAATAATAAATATTTTTAAGATATATTTTTTATGGAAAATAATAAATAAATAAAAATTTGAGTCTAATTTAGTTTTTGACTTATTTTTGGAGTTTTAATTTGTTAAAAATTGATTAGGATCAATGAGAAAATAAATTGATTTCATGAATGGAGGAGTAAATTTCTTTTAACAATTTTTTAAATTCTATCCATGAAAAACGTGAATTTAGCCTAGTTCAACACGTACATACTTAGGTCGGGTAGATTATGCATTAGGCCGGGTTGAGATAAACATTAAATAATATATGCGGGTTGAGATAAACATTAAATAATATATGCGGGTTGAGATAAACATAAAATAATATATGCTTAGGAGAGGTTTGGGTAGATTAGACGCTATATACTTAGGAAAGGTTCGGGTAGATTAGGCGCCAGGTTTACTTAGGAGAGGTTCGGGTAGATTAGGCGCCCGGTTGAACATTAAGCGCCAGGTTTACTTAGGAGAGGTTCGGGTAGATTAGGCGCCCGGTTGAACATTAAATAATATGGTTATTTAAATGGTTAAATATATTTTATAAAATAGATTTTTTAATTTTATTATTTTTATTTTTTATTTCTGTCTCAAATTCTTTTAGACATTAAAGGTTAAAATTGGTTGAGTACAATATTATGTAAAATTATTTAACATAAATTTAAGTGAGAAATAAATAATATAGTTATTTAAAATTATTTAACATAAAATTTAAATGAGAAATAAATAATATAGTTATTTAAATGGCTAAATATATTTATAAATAAATTTTCTTTTTTTATTTCTCTCTAATATTTTAATATTTTAATTTTTTTTACATGTTCTAAATTATTTAACATAAATTTAAATAAGAAATTGAGTATAGAAAAAGTTAAATTGTGGAAAGGGAAGAATTAGAGCTTACAAAAATATTATTTCAAATAAGAATGTTAAAATTGAAAAATTATGAAAATTATGAATGATTAAATTAATTTTTTAAAAATAATAATGGATTGAATTGAAATATATATATATATATATATATGATTGGTAATAAATTATAAATAGATAGAAATTAATTTTTTATATGTTAAATAATTTAATTAAATAGGAAGAAGTTAAAAAAAATGGTAATTTAAAATTTTTGTTTTATATTAAAATTGAGAAATTTGCAATATAAAAAAAAAACTTGAAACCCATTTATAATTATTTTTATTTTAAATTAATTAGTATAATATATTATAAACTAGCCAATTAAATGTTTTTGGTTGGTAGTAAAATATTATATTTTTAAAATTATATTATAAATTATAAAATTAAATGGATTTTTAAAATATAAAATATAATAATCTTCAAAATTATAAGAATTACTAATAATGTTGATTTACATTAAAACTATATACAATTTTACTTATTTTAAAATAGACCGTTACAAAAATTACGGTTGACTGTTCATATAAATTTTAAAATATACATTTGAAAATTAAAAAAAAAAATTATTGTAACAATTTTATTAAATAATATATCTAATATAATAATTGAAATAATATAATAATTTAATTTTAACCTTAATTTTATTGATTTTGATAAATTTTTATTTTAAAAAAACAATGTACTTGTTTAAATTACTTCATTTAAAATTTATAATAATTTATATGTGTAGTGAAAATCTGTCCCAAATTATATTATATAAATGAAAGAAATTGATAATTATTATATTCAAAATTCGGAGGAAATTCATTAAATTTTAACACGGTTTTTTATTTTAAAATTATAAAATAAATTGGAGTGATATTTATTTATTTATTTATATATATATAATTAGAAATATAAAAGGATCATGATTTTGTCGTTTTGTTAGCTTCGTTACTCTCAAATTATTTTTTTTGCGGTGGAAACACGAACTCTTTCTAGGGTTTTAGATTTGCCCGAAATTAGACACTTTCTACAAGAATATTCAGCTCTGGTTCGTCTCATTTCTCACTGAAATTTGGCTGATTTCGTTCTTTGCATCGTGTAGTAGGGTTTAGGATATGATTTCACCTCATCTCAAATGATTTCGGTGATGAATAAGGATTTTGAATTCGAGAAGAAACCAGATGATGGCCTTGAAGAGTCACGAGCGGAGGAAATAGATCTCGAGCACGCCGCTGATAGTTCGAGCCACGATGATCAAGTTTCTGATTCCAGAGTTGTTAAGGAAGCTAGGGTTTCCTTAATGGAGATGGATCCTGGAGCTCCGGGGAGCGAGTTCGATGCGAAGATGTTGGGAAATGGTAGATCTGCCGAGTTTAGGGTTTTCCCGTCGGAGGAGGTGGGGTTTTTGGTTAGTTCGGATGGCGAAGGTGGCGGCCCAGGTATGGATATGAAGTTCTCGAGCTCTCTTGTTGATGTTAAAATCTCGAAAACCGATCGATTTGATGGTTCAGTTGGTCATCTGGATGCACAGAACGATCGAAAGTCTAATTTATCTCAGTATAAGTTCTTAATGTCTGAGTTTGATGATTATGTTGCGAATGAGAGTAGTGGTGCAATGGTTGCGGCGGCAACTTCGAGGGCGATGAGCTATGGGTTTGAGGTCGGGGATATGGTGTGGGGAAAGGTCAAGTCTCATCCATGGTGGCCTGGGCATATTTTTAGCGATTCTCTGGCTTCTCCTTCTGTGCGACGCACCAGGAGAGATGGATATGTTTTGGTGGCATTTTTTGGTGATAGCAGTTATGGCTGGTTTGACCCTGCTGAGCTAATCCCATTCGAGCCGAACTATTATGAGAAATCTAGACAGACAACTTCAAGGACCTTTTTGAAGGCTGTGGAAGAGGCAGTCGATGAAGCGAGTCGGAGACGGGGTCTTGGTCTAGCCTGCAAATGTAGGAATCGTTACAATTTTAGGCAGACGAATGTGCCGGGATACTTCGCTGTTGATGTTCCAGATTTTGAGGTAGGAGGTGTTTACTCTTGGAATCAGATTAGGAGGGCGAGAGATAGTTTTAAACCCAGTGAAACTCTCTCGTTTATCAAGCAATTGGCGTTGACTCCACGAGGTGGTGATCATAGAAGCATTAACTTTGTGAACAACNCCAGTGAAACTCTCTCGTTTATCAAGCAATTGGCGTTGACTCCGCGAGGTGGTGATCATAGAAGCATTAACTTTGTGAACAACAAGGCTACAGTCTTCGGTTATCGAAGAGCGGTTTATGAAGAGTTTGATGAGACATATGCTCAGGCATTTGGTCCACCATCTGGGCCTGGACGTCCCCCTCGCAGCTCGGTTGCTTCATTGGATCAGCATAGAGAACCAGCTCGAGGTACTCAGTTACAGGATTCGTAGGTTCTTACTTGCTTTCAGTAGTTTTCAGCTTGGAAGAAATTATGTTACTTTTTTCAGGCATGTCGAGATAAATGGAGTTCTGTGCTTATCATGGTTTCTTGATTTACATTCCTGCCATTGTCTATTCTAGTATTTGAAAAGGAATCTGTGCGCATACAATTATGCACGGGGACGATACTCACTCGACAGATCTTGGATGGTCTGAACACCCAAGGACCTGTTGAGTATTAATGCTGGAAGCGTGGTCGTGCGTTTTTGTAAATTGTGTACTCTGAATGTAACTTCCATTTGTTTATCAACTGATGAGTATCATTCTCTAACTCACCACCATGACTGCATGCAATCTTTCATTTGAACTCTTGATGCATTTCTTTTTTACTCAACTNTTGTTTATCAACTGATGAGTATCATTCTCTAACTCACCACCATCACTGTATGCAATCTTTCATTTGAACTCTTGATGCATTTCTTTTTTACTCAACTGGTCAATTTTAACGAGCCTCGTAAATGATCAAACTGGTCCACTTCACGTTCCCGAGTTCCCGAATTTGTAAACTTCAACTTCTTTTTGGCATTTTCACCAACGTGTTTTTCTGCAGTTGTGAATTTCGGTCTAAAAACAAACCTTTCTTAGAACAATGTCAAGTGATTTTGTGGTTATTTCTTGATTTTGTATCATTAGCATGTGTTTGTATGTGAATTGTAGCAGGGAGATCCGTATTATTCGTCTTCTGACTAAATTATACGTATGTCGATTTGTGGTCGATTCCAGTTGTTCGATGCTATGAAATTCTGTATGNATTAGCATGTGTTTGTATGTGAATTGTAGCAGGGAGATCCGTACTATCCGTCTTCGGACTAAATTATACGTATGTCGATTTGTGGTCGATTCCAGTTGTTCGATGCTATGATATTCTGTATANCTATGAAATTCTGTATGTCGATTTGGTTCTAAGTTTATGCTATTTAATTGTCATCCGAATGAAGATTTAACTTGCATAACTTGCTTGAACGGCTTAAATCGAGATTAATTTCTTATGTTCTAGGAAATGTTGTGTGTTATATTATTATTTTTGAATCTGATGGATTTGCTTTCAACAGCTCCTTTGAGTGGCCCCCTAGTGATTGCAGAAGCTTTGGGTGCNATCTGATGGATTTGCTTTCAACAGCTCCTTTGAGTGGCCCCCTAGTGATTGCAGAAGCTTTGGGGGCTGGGAAGAGTGCGATAAAGCCTATGAAGTTAAAGGACCAATCTAAGAAAGACAGGTACCTACTCAAACGTCGAGACGAACCAAGTAACTTGATAGACTTTGGGGCTAACCAGGAGCAGGCAACTTCTACCGTTCCCTCGTCTCTCGTCACAGAATCCGCCAAAACTGGGGTTGCCGAAGATTATGTTCTGCTGAAGAGGACTCCAACTGTTCCTGTCAAGCCTCAAATACAGGTCAAAGGTGACCACACTGCGTTTGGTACCGATACCGAAACTTCTAGTCTGAGTTTACCCAGCAATGAAGCTGAGATAGGTAGGATGGCCTTGAGCACCAATCTTACTAGCCAAGGACTTTCTACGAGCATCGAGGCATCTTCTGATAAGGGAACGATTCCTCTAGAGGAACCGAAGGAGACAATGGCACCTAGTGAAGATATCGGTTTTAGGAATGATGGCTTCTCTGATATAGCAGATGAGAGGGCTGTTCCNTCCTCTAGAGGAACCGAAGGAGACAATGGCACCTAGTGAAGATGTTGGTTTTAGGAATGAAGTCTTCTCTGATATAGCAGATGAGAGGGCTGTTCCGAGAATGTTGGTGGATACCGAGCCTCTTCGTGACCAATCAGATGCGTTACGTGAAGTTCGATATGCAGGTACAGAAAATATGTTGAAATCTTCTGGAACTCCTCAACAACTTGAGCTTAGTAATTCAGTGAGTCTTGAAGGTGACCGCGCATCAGATAGAAATTTGGACAGCCACGTTAACGCTGAACCTTCGTCAGCTGGTGCGAAGTTTGCTGATGTCAATAGTTCGGTTGGCGGAGTCTTGAAGCCAAAGGTCCTGAAACGGCCAGCCGAAGACATGAGCTCCACGGGCACTCCGATTATGGGGGTGAAAAAGAAAAAGAAAAAGAAGCGAGACATAGGTGCAGAAATGGGTTCCGAGCATGTACAGAAACTGATGGCATCGAAGAAGACTGGGAACTTAGTCGGAAAAGTTGCAGAAAAATCCAATCAGGTTGGTTTGGGTTCCAGAGAGGATTTCCGGTCGACATATGAGAAAAAAAGCACTGCATCAACTAATTCGATATCACACGCTAGCGGGTTGCCTGGGTTTGGCCGAGGGAGCGATGAGTTCCATGTGCCCCAACTGTTAAATGATTTGCAAGCCTTTGCTCTGGATCCTTTCCATGGGGTTGAAAGGAATTGCCAAGTGATCGTTCAGAAGTTCTTCCTGCGGTTTCGGTCACTCGTTTATCAGAAAAGTTTGATTTCGTCACCATCATCTGAGGCCGAGTCCGCTGATCTTCGTGCAGTTAAATCTCCAGATGCTAGCCTTGGAACTGATAATTTAAGTGAGAACATTAGAGATCACTCAGTTAAACCCTTACTTAGACACGATGATCGAACAAAAGCGGGGCGAAAACGTGTTCCATCTGATCGTCTAGAGGAAATTGCAGCCAAGAAGTTAAAGAAAATGAGTGATTTGAAATCGTTGGCATCAGAGAAAAAGGCTACCCAGAAACTTGCCGATAGCCAGAAACGAGAAACCAGAGATTCTGTAGTACCGACGACGACAATCAAGACGGTCAAGCGAGATTCTGCGAAGAAGTTGGTGCCTCCTTCAGTAAGGAAAGTCGATCCAACCATGTTGGTTATGAAGTTCCCTCCCGAAACATCACTTCCATCCATGAACGAGCTAAAGGCCAGGCTCGGTCGATTCGGGCCAATCGACCAATCAGGTCTCCGTATCTTCTGGAAAACATCAACATGTCGTGTCGTTTTCCTCTACAAACCAGATGCTCAAGCAGCCTACAAGTATGCAATGGGAAACAAGTCCTTATTCGGGAATGTCAACGTAAAGTACCAACTTCGAGAAGTAGGAACTCCTGTAACCGAAACACCCGAATCCGAGAAGGGAAGTGCAACAACAGACGACAATCCTATCGAAGCTCCCAGGATGAAGGATCCAATGGTCGTCCTACCAGGACGAGCATCATCGACCCCAGTGGTACATCAACCACCCCTTCTACCACTCCCAACAGTTCAGCTCAAATCCTGCCTGAAAAAGTCATCAGGCGACGAATCCGGTGTACCGAGTATCGGCACGGTAGGCAGCAGCAGCAGCAGCAGCAGCAGCAAAGGAACGACCCGAGTGAAGTTCATGTTGGACGGCGACGAAAGTAATAGAAACAACATCATGAATGCTAATTTCGCAGATGGTGGAACATCTCCTTCTGTTGCAATGGATATTAATAGTAACTTCTTTCAAAAGGTCGTTTCTACACCTCCTCCCCTCCCAATTCCTACAAATATTATGCATCAACAACACTCGGAAATGCCACAACCTAGAAATGCACTCAACCACCACAACCACCACCACCACCACCTCCACCACCACACACCCACCATGGCACCACCGCCCACCACCACCACCACTCCCCCGACCCCGACCACCGACATATCCCAGCAGCTGCTGAGCCTTTTATCAAGGTGCAGCGATGTGGTCACCAATGTCACAGGCTTGTTAGGCTATGTGCCATACCACCCTCTTTGACAACAACAAAACTTGCACAATATCTCCAAGGACAAGAACTTTAGGTGTCCCGTGGCTAATACCGCCATTCCCGAAACGGGGGAAGAGATAAAAATGAGTACGGTTCAGTTGGGACCGAGACTTGTTCGAGAGCGGAATGCATAGCTAGCTTCTCCTAAAGTGAATGAAAAGGGATGGGATAGTTGGGCACTCCAAAGATGGTGATGTTTTTTTTTTTTTTTTTTTTTTTTTTTTTTTTTTTTTTTTTTTTTTAACGTTAAAATATCATTTAGACTTTTGTCATGTCCCAAATTTCCACAAAGAAAGGAAGAAGTGCGTCAACTCTATCACAATGGTAATCTTCCATTAGTCGAGTATAAGGTATTTGCACGACGCAGTGTTGACATTCAAGTTTTAACTATAAGGTAAAACTATAAGAGTTGAGTGTTTAAGTATGATGAGGTCACACGACGTTGTATATTTAAATTTGACCATCAATTCAATTACCTCTTAGTATAATAATAATAATTTTTATGGGTAAAAATTATACTTCGATTGTTATAAACGTCATGGATCAAATCAAAAGAACGAGGCCGAGCAATGATCGATCAGATGGGTCCATGCTAACCGAATGGGTCAAGCCCATCGAACCCAAATCGAGACAAGTTAGTCTTGACCCACTTGAGATCAAACCAAATCGATTCAAGTCTCGGTCATCTAAGCAAGTATTTCCTATAAACTCGGGCTCAGTTCAATATATATATATATATAATACGATAATCTTCAAAAATTTATAAACTTCTAATTTATGTTATATAAAATGTTAAAATTTTAATTTCATTCTAATAGAATTTGTTTTTAAAAAATTACCAAATAAGCATACACAAAATTTAAATTTAAATTTTATTTTATTTTTTCTCTTATTAAAAAATATTAAAATACTGCCGTTTTTTTTTTAATTATTATTATTATTATTTTATTTTGCTTCGAAAAAAGCGCTTTCAAACGCGTCAGGTCTCACGCACGCTCCCACGCATTGGACGCGTTTAAGCAAAATTTAAAAATAATATATATTTTAAAAATATATATTATTTTAAAATTTAAATTTAAAAATTAAATAATATTTAATTATTTGTTGCTTTAGAATCATCTTAACCATCAATCATTTTATTTATATTCATTAATTTTCAACCAACCAATTGAAATTATTAATAATAATAATAATATAATACATAATATTTATTTTATTTTTATTTTTATTTTAAAATTGAATTACAAGTTTCATTTTATAACTTTCTATTTTTTCTAATATTTTAATTAGTTTAATTTTATTTCCATATTTAGTAGGGAAAAAAAACCATCTTGAGTTGGATTATTTAATTTTTTTTAATGATTTTAAAATTAATTATTTATCTGTAATTTACATTAATAAATAAAATCCCATAAAATTAAAATATCAAACATTCGGGAGTCGAAGTTCAAGTTGTATCGGTTTTTGGGTATTTACACACTGATTCTGACTTAGAGGCGTTTAGTCATAATCTAGCGCACGGTAGCTTTACGCCACAGGCTTTTCAACCATGCACGATGTGTCGGGTGCCTTTGGACGTGCGACACGGGCCTCGTTGAGCATGAAATGTTGCGATGTTACCTTCTAACTTGGGCTAGCTTGAAGATGGTTGATGGCTAGTACGATGATGAAACATGCCAAGTAGGGTGAAGCTAGGGGCCTTCGGACGTGTGGCATGAACCTCGTGAGTGTGTAACGTTCTGGTGAGCCACCCGTAATTGTGAAAGATTAACTATATTCGGTTTTAGTCAATTGAACCGACCAAAAACTCCCGATCGGCCAACCGAACTGAATGGTTGATTCTAAAACACAGTCTAAATTGTTTGGATTATTAAATGATTTGAACCCTAAATATACAGATTCTAACTTAGAGGCATTCAGTCATAATCCAGCGCACGGTAGCTTTGCGCCACAGGCTTTTCAACCATGCGCGATGTGTCGGGTGCCTTTAGGCGTGCGACACGAGCCTCGTTGAGCATGAAATGTTGCGATGTTACCTTCTAACGTGGGCTAGCTTGAAGATGGTTGATGGCTGGTATGATGATGAAACATGTCGAGTAGGGTGAAGCCAGGTGCCTTCGGACGTGTGGCATGAACCTTGTGAGTGTGTGACGTCGTGGTGAGCCACCCGTAATTGTGAATGATTAACCATATTCAGTTTTGGTCAACTGAACCAACCAAAAACACCCAATCGGCCAACCGAACTGAATACCGTCTAAATTGTTTGGATTATTAAATGATTTGAACCCTAAATTTTTTTTTTATATATATATAATCAATAATTTTTTGTTCTAAGAAATTGGAAAATGTTTTATTTTGGTAATTAAAAAATAGCATACAAAGGCGAAAAAAAGGATAAAATGAATAATAAATAAAAGAAAACGCGTAATTTATTTATTTATTTATTTATTTTAATAAAAGAAAAATAAATAAAGGAATTGGAATCGGAATCGGAATCCCAATAAAAGAGAGGCTTAGAATTTACGTTAAAAAAATTCCTTACCCCTAAATCCCTATATATATATTCGAACGGTTCGAACGATTCACTCATAAGCTTCAAGTTTCGATTTCATTTCGTCTTCAGAACATCTCTGAATCCTGAAAATTGCTTTTGATTTCCTTTGAATTCGATTGAATTCTTCTTCTTCTTCTTCTGATTCTTCTGATTCTTCTGATTCTTCATCCATGGAGTGTAGATCGTTAGATATCAACATCAAGAATGCCAAAGGCCTAAAGAATGTCAATCTCTTCTCAACGATGGATGTCTACGCCGTCGTTTCGATCTCTGGTGATCCGCGCGGGAAATTGAAGCAGAAGACTCCCGTGGCTAATGACGGAGGCTCGGATCCTCACTGGAATTTTGCTATGAAGTTCACAATCGATGAGGCTGCTGCACAGAGTAATCGGCTGAATTTGAAGATCAAACTCGTTTCCGAACGGAGTTTAGGTGATAAGAAGATCGGGAAGGTTATTGTTCCGATTAAGCAATTGCTCGATGAATGTGCCAAAGGAGATGAAGGAAACTCCGAGAGAACGGTCAGTTTTGGCGTTAGGACGGCTAGCGGAAAGGAAAAAGGTAACGTCGAATTTTCGTATAAATTTGGGGAAAAATACACTGTTCAGGCACCGCCGCCTCCGCCGGTGATGAAAACCGGCGAGGCAGTAGCGGCATATCCCCAAGGTTATGCTGGATCTAGTTCTGGATATCCGGCCGGAGGTGCTTATCCGCCTCCAGCAGGGAGCGCTTATGCGTATCCGCCTCCACCGCAAGGGTACGGATATCCACCTCCTCTACCGCAAGGGTACGGATATCCACCGGCTCCACAGGCTGGATATGCGTACGGCGGTTACCCGCCGCAGTCAGGATTCGGATATCCGCCGGTTCAACAACAACATAAGCCGCAGAAGAGCGGTATTGGCGGCATGGCTTTGGGAGCCGGAGCTGGTCTGGTTGGAGGTTTGTTGATCGGTGATATGATTTCAGATATAGGTGATTCGGCTGATGCTGGTTTTGGTGATGGCTTTGATTTCTAAGACTCTGCTCCTTCTCCTCTTCATTCTCTTCAAGCTTATAATAAATTTGGAGTGTTTTTCTAGTAGAAATGATCACCAGTTGTTTGAATTTTCACTTTTGTTTTGATGATAGCTTTGATTTCTAAGCATCTGCTTCTCCTCCCCCCTTCTCCTCCAACTCTTACCCTTACTCTTACCTCGTTTTCTTCAAGCTTATGATTATAGAATGTAGATTGGTGAATTTAGGGAATGATCATAAGTTTATAGTCAAGGAATACTCTCTCCATTGGTGTGTAGCCTTTTGGGGCCCGAAAGCCAAAAGAGTTTATGCTCAAAGGACAATATCATACCCTTGTGGACAATATCATACGCTTGTAGACAATATCATATGTGGAGAGTCTAGACAATATCATATGTGGAGAGTCGGTTCATCTAACCTGGTATCATAGTCATGTCCTAAACTTAGCTAACCTGGTATCATAGTCATGTCCTAAACTTAGCTAACCTGGTATCATAGTCATGTCCTAAACTTAGCTAACCTGGTATCATAGTCATGTCCTAAACTTAGCTAACCTGGTATCATAGTCATGTCCTAAACTTAGCTAACCTGGTATCATAGTCATGTCCTAAACTTAGCTAACCTGGTATCATAGTCATGTCCTAAACTTAGCTAACCTGGTATCATAGTCATGTCCTAAACTTAGCTAACCTGGTATCATAGTCATGTCCTAAACTTAGCTAACCTGGTATCATAGTCATGTCCTAAACTTAGCTATGTCGATGAACCTGGTATCATAGTCCTGTCCTAAACTTAGCTATGTCAATAGAATCCTCAAATATAGAACAAAGGACTCCAAAAAAAGAAAAAGAAAAAGAAAAAAAAAAAGTGGAGGCTCCTCCAAAGCACAGTAAAACATGACTAAAACTCCAAAAGAAAAGGAGTCGAGGAGGCGTACTTTGTTCGAGGGGAGGTGTTGGATGAATGTCGAACAAATGGCTCCAAAAAAAAAAAAAAAAAAAAGGAATCCGAGGCTCCTCGAATGCATAGTAAAAAATGACAAACTCCCTAAATTTAAAAATTAAAATCTTCAAAATTCACTTTTCTCAATTTCACTCTTAATTATAAAAAAAAAAAAAATCATAGGCTGACGATGGATTACAGAGCAAAGTAAACATTACCTGTGTCGAAGGAATCGAAGGAGTTCTAAGTTTGGTCAATTTCTTCCACAAATCCAAAGTCTATGCGGCGGTTTCCATCACCGGGTCCTCGCCGGCCGGCCAACCAAGAAATGCCGCTTGCGAATATCACTTGTTGGATTTCGATAATCAGCCAGGGAAATCTTTTTTCGGTGAGAGGAAATCTTCGACAAGAGGTCTTTTTTCGGTGAGAGGAAATCTTCGACAAGAGGTCTTTTTCGGTGAGAGGAAATCTTCGACAAGAGGTCTTTTTCGGTGAGAGGAAATCTTCGACAAGAGGTCTTTTTCGGTGAGAGGAAATCTTCGACAAGAGGTCTTTTTCGGTGAGAGGAAATCTTCGACAAGAGGTCTTTTTCGGTGAGAGGAAATCTTCGACAAGAGGTCTTTTTCGGTGAGAGGAAATCTTCGACAAGAGGTCTTTTTCGGTGAGAGGAAATCTTCGACAAGAGGTCTTTTTCGGTGAGAGGAAATCTTCGACAAGAGGTCTTTTTCGGTGAGAGGAAATCTTCGACAAGAGGTCTTTTTCGGTGAGAGGAAATCTTCGACAAGAGGTCTTTTTCGGTGAGAGGAAATCTACCACAAGAGGTTGTTGGAAGAAAAAATAAAGTTGTCGGAAGAAAAAATAAAATGCGTAAAAATAACTTCAAATTAGGTTTGAAATCTTCTGAATCTTAAAAATGGGCTGGAGAGAAGAGATTTCCTATTTAAATATAACCTTTGAAATCTTCTTAATAGATTTCCTATTTAAATATAACTTATCTTAGTGTTGGAGAGTGGCCAACTGAATCTGTGCCACTTCCTATAGAATTGACGTCTAAGAATTCTCTAATCCATTCGACGTGTTTGTGTCAAATGGTCAGACGGAGAATTAATGTAATCGTGTGAATCTAAATAAAGAAAAACTCGGAGAATTAATGTAATCGTGTGAATCTAAATAAAGAAAAACTCAGGTTTTATGTAACAGTAGTTCGGTGAAAATCCAGTGTGGAATTGTCGAATGAAGTTTTATTTGAAGGAATCGAAGCTACAAGAAAATGCCCTAACTCTGAGGATTCAACCGAGGCGAAAACGAATATTCGGAGGAGACGAACACATTGCGGAAGTTTTGGTTCCGTTGAAGAATCTTTTTGAAGAATCTTTAGTACTATTCATCGTGGTTGCTTTCGCAATCTGGCGGCCGTCGTGGTTTTGTGTATTTTTCGTATTACTTTAGCCGGACATACCTTGCCACCGCCAGGAGTGATGATAACAGCATAGTTGCTCCACTGTCTGCTTGGGATCGTTAAAATTGAACTCTCCATTTGTTTAGATAGAAAAACAATCATATAGTTGAACACGACTCTCCACAATGGTATGAAATTGTCGACTTTGAGTATAAACTTTCCTCGCTCTGCTTTGGGGTTTCCGAAAAGGCTTCGTGCCAATGGAGATAGTATTCTTTGATTATAAACATATGATCATTCTCTAAATTAGCTGATGCTTTATGGTTTCCGAAAAGGCTTCGTGCCAATGGAGATAGTATTCTTTGATTATAAACATATGATCATTCTCTAAATTAGCTGATGTAGAACTTTTATCCTGTTTAGAACGGTTGAAATCGTGAATATCTAAATAAAGGACGGTTTTATAAAAAATTTCTACGAAGACACTTGAGAGCTAAAATATAAAATATAAAAATTCATTTGTTATTTTCAATTTTACTATAATTATTTTTTTCTTATATATTATTTGATTCATTTGAGAGCTAAAATATAAAATATAAAATATAAAATTATAAGTCACATCAAATCTACTTCTTTTAATAATTTTTTGATTTATATAAATTGAGTGAATTATTTAAAAATTTTAATTTTATTATTCTAAATAAAAATATCAAATTTAATTATTATTATGATATCTAAATAAATTAGTGTATAACAAATTTTTATACTAATTTCTTCAACAAATAGATAGATATTAAAAATAATTTAAACATAATTTAAAAATAGCCTAAAATTTAATATAATCATATTTAAGAAGTAACCATGAATTTTAAAAATAATATTAATATTCTTTTTTTTTTCTTTTTTTTTTTAAGAAAATTAAATTCTTATGATTAAAAAAATTTATTATTTTATCCTTTTTTCTCTCGCTTTTTTTTAATACTTTTTCATTCTTCGTTACAAAATCGAATTAGACTTGATATATTATTTCGATATGATAAATTAGTTCAATATTATCATTAATATGGGTTGTCCGGGATTCGAACCCAAAACTAGTCAGATGGAGTAGATAACTTATTTTTATAAAAAACTAAGTAAAAAAAATCTCTCCCCAACCCGGGCTTGCATCTTTCATTGCACACGGCTTTACCTATGTATACGTCTAATACGCAGTTACTTCCCTAGGCAGGATTCTAACTAAGAAAGTCTTTTTTCATTTTTTCGATCTCCAAAATTTCTCACATTTTTTGGTCTTCTTAAGATAAAAAATTTAAATGAAAAAAAAAAAAAAAGTTTAAAACTACGACTATTTCTAGTCAAATTCAAGTTCAACGACCAAATAGACAAGCTTAAAAGTTCACAAACTAAACTTAAACATCCTATATAACTTTACACGAGAAGGTTAAGGTATCGAGTTCTAACCCTAAGCCATAACCAAATGATGGGAAATATGAAAGAATTGAATTGATTGTGTAGTGAGTGTATAGTATCACATATCTGGATTGGACTCCTCAGGAAGAACAGTCAAAGTGATGATGCTATTAAGAGATCGTTTCACAACTGCCTTCAATGGAATCCCAACTCTATCTCCCATAATTTCAATGATCTGCCAAAAACTCGAACTGTCAGATACATAATCCTTGCCTAGGGTGATAAAGACGACAATGACAACGACAACGACAACGACAACGACAACAACATTCCCTGCCCCATCCTTATTTAGACGACGGAGAAAACTCCCCCCGTGCCCTCCCCTTCCCCATCTCGACAGGAGTGGACTCCTGTTGAGGGGGGAAAAACGATCCCTAGTCTCGCAACAGTAGAGAAGGTTACTCGAACTCCAGAAAACAGAAATTTACACACCATGTAATAACAAGAAATTGCAAAAAAAATTATAAAAAAATCACCAAGTTTGGGAGTTTTTTTCCCTCGAATATTAGAAATAGTTGCAATCCAATGAATCTAAGCACATAATTTTGAGGTATTTGCACAAATTTAAGAGTACAATTCTAAGAACTCTAGAAGTGGTTTTTATTTACAAACATTAGGATTCAAGCAAGAATGAACTTTTCTATCCAAAGAATTCACAAGATAACAGTATGCTGGCAATACCATTGGTAAGAATTAAGAACTAAAAGTAGATCCAAATACCTCTTGGATACTGGCAACAGGTTGCTTATCGAACTCGATGACGACATCACCAGGACGGAACCCAGCACGACCAGCAGGGGATCCAGGAGTTACCTATTGAAGTATTTGCTAAATCTATTCGCTCATGCCAAATTTAATGCATAAAATAAGAAGAAAAAGATAGAAAAGGAAGAATGTAATGCAAAAAGGTATTATTATTACCATAGCTACAAGAACCCCTTTAGTAACGTCTGGAAAAGATGCATCTCTTTCTTTAAGTTGTTCGATTATCATTTCATTGAGATCGATCATTTTCAATCCAAGCCAAGGCCGAATAACTCTCCTGCATCATCACACTTTGTATTATAACCATCATTGGAAAATAAAAATAAAGCCATTTCATTCAACCCTTGAATGCAAAATAAAAACAATGGTGAAATAAATCTATTTTACACATGAATGGTATGATGTCCCACGTTGGTTAGGGAGGAGAACAAACCACCATTTATAAGGGTGTGGGAACCTTCCCGTAGCATACGCGTTTTAAAGCCTTGAGGGGAAGCCCGAAAGGGAAAGCCCAAAGAGGACCATATCTGCTAGCGGTGGGTCTGGGTTGTTACAAATGGTATCAGAGCCAGACACCGGACGATGTGCCAGCCTTCTCGCTGTTCCCCGAAGGGGGTAGACACGAGGCAGTGTGCCGGTAAGGACGCTGGGCCACAAAGGGGGGTAGATTTGGGGGCGGTCCCACATCGATTGGAGGAAGGAAAGAGTGCCAGCGAGGACGCTGGGCCCCGAAGGGGGGTGGATTGTGATGTCCCACATTGGTTGGAGAGGAGAACAAACCACCATTTATAAGGGTGTGGAGACCTTCCCCTAGCAGACGCGTTTTAAAGCCTTGAGGGGAAGCCCGAAAGGGAAAGCCTAAAGAGGACAATATCTGCTAGTGGTGGGCATGGGTTGTTACAAATGGAGTATATTCAATTCAATTCACTAGTAAAACAATATTAGTCTCTAAATGTGTTACAATACCCTCTTTTCTTGAATTGCTCTGTAATTTTGGAGACTGAATCAATTGGTACAGCGAAACTTAATCCAACAGCATCATCCACTTTCATAATATTTACACCAATAACTTCTCCATCCACATTAACAAGAGGACCCCCAGAATTTCCCTACATGACAAATACTGATTACAGAATGCCAGTGTTTCGTATTCATTTTAACAACAATGAAGCACGTTCGATATTGCAAAGGGAGATGGGTAAAAAATGAGATACATACCACGTTAATTGCACAATCTGTTTGTAGATATTCCCTTCGCATTCCACCAAGACCCAAATCACTACTCTTACGGTCAACACAACTGAATTGAATCAAAGACGAAAAGTAGACAATCAAATATATAGTTAATGCTAAGCAAGGACACTTCTTAAACATGTATTGCATGTATGGTAGTACAAATGCATGTGTGAAACACTTGTGGTATAAAGTGAATAAGGACCAAACATCTATTAGGCACATATAGGACACTTGTTTGAGCATACTAAATAGATAAAAATAGAAATGCCTGATACGTGAAATACATCAAACTCATTTTTTAAGCAAATAAATGCATAAACATATTGACTTCAAAACAAAATTCTTATATAAAAATGACATTTTTAGAAAAAATATGGTTTACTACTTGTCGTTTCAAGTCCTAGATTTTTAGAAGTATGACATGGCACCGTGTCTATATCATATCTAACCATGTCAAATGTCTGTATTCGTGCCTCTTAGTCAACAACTATAGATAACACTTAAAGTAAGTAATTGAGGAAAAGACTTTGTATCATTCATCTCTTCAGTATCAAAAATATGAAGGAATTATATGTTCCTATCTCTTCCATGGAAACATCAAGGACAGAGAAACTTCCTATAATTGACCACCTTACTATACCAGCTGTGACAGTATTCTGAAGCGAAAGTGGACACCCAATTGCTACAACCCAATCCCCTGGTCGGAGCTTGCTTGAAGAACCAAGCTTTGCCATGGGAAGAGGGCTTTTAGAATTGATTTTCACAATGGCAATATCAGAGTGAAAATCAGCATTCATTACTGTCCCTTCAAATGTCCGACCATCTTGTAAAGTAACCTCTACCTGTGCCATTCCACGCATGAAATAAACAAATAAATAAATAATGGAAGGGACATTTAAACCAACTAATAGATCTTGACATCTCAAAAGCAATCTTAAAAACTGGAAACTATGGACCAAATATGAAACTTGAAAAGAGCTGTATAAGAACATTCGTAGCATATTAATAGCTTGAACAGCAAGAAAGATATTTGCCATTGGAAAAGTAGTATCAAACACATAATTGCAAACAACGCATCAACATAAATCTAAGAAAGGGACACATTAGTTTGTTAAGAGGGTTCCTGTTCCAACATGTGTTGGACACACACAATACATATGCGTTAAAAACTAGGCTGATACATCTACTTGCCTTTCCTTTGGATGCAGCTCGTGGACCATGATTAATGCTAAGCAAGGACACTTCTTAAACATGTATTGCATGTATGGTAGTACAAATGCATGTGTGAAACACTTGTGGTATAAAGTGAATAAGGACCAAACATCTATTAGGCACATATAGGACACTTGTTTGAGCATACTAAATAGATAAAAATAGAAATGCCTGATACGTGAAATACATCAAACTCATTTTTTAAGCAAATAAATGCATAAACATATTGACTTCAAAACAAAATTCTTATATAAAAATGACATTTTTAGAAAAAATATGGTTTACTACTTGTCGTTTCAAGTCCTAGATTTTTAGAAGTATGACATGGCACCGTGTCTATATCATATCTAACCATGTCAAATGTCTGTATTCGTGCCTCTTAGTCAACAACTATAGATAACACTTAAAGTAAGTAATTGAGGAAAAGACTTTGTATCATTCATCTCTTCAGTATCAAAAATATGAAGGAATTATATGTTCCTATCTCTTCCATGGAAACATCAAGGACAGAGAAACTTCCTATAATTGACCACCTTACTATACCAGCTGTGACAGTATTCTGAAGCGAAAGTGGACACCCAATTGCTACAACCCAATCCCCTGGTCGGAGCTTGCTTGAAGAACCAAGCTTTGCCATGGGAAGAGGGCTTTTAGAATTGATTTTCACAATGGCAATATCAGAGTGAAAATCAGCATTCATTACTGTCCCTTCAAATGTCCGACCATCTTGTAAAGTAACCTCTACCTGTGCCATTCCACGCATGAAATAAACAAATAAATAAATAATGGAAGGGACATTTAAACCAACTAATAGATCTTGACATCTCAAAAGCAATCTTAAAAACTGGAAACTATGGACCAAATATGAAACTTGAAAAGAGCTGTATAAGAACATTCGTAGCATATTAATAGCTTGAACAGCAAGAAAGATATTTGCCATTGGAAAAGTAGTATCAAACACATAATTGCAAACAACGCATCAACATAAATCTAAGAAAGGGACACATTAGTTTGTTAAGAGGGTTCCTGTTCCAACATGTGTTGGACACACACAATACATATGCGTTAAAAACTAGGCTGATACATCTACTTGCCTTTCCTTTGGATGCAGCTCGTGGACCATGAAAATCCGTCACGACATGGGCACATGTTAAAATAGTACCATCCTTGTCAATAATTGTTCCGGATCCCATGCTTTTAGCAGTAGCAATTCCATAAATACCTAAGAAAACAATCCCTTACAACTTTTTTCACAGAACTCACAGAAAAAATAACAAAACAATTACCAATACCATGTGAAACAGAAATATTTACAACAGCAGGGCCAACATCTGCTGCAGCATTTGCAATTGTATCTCTATCCAAACATCTTGGACAAGGCTTCTGCGTATCTCCAGGCTTTTCCTTCTCCACACCAGATGGTGGAGCAGGACTGACTCTTGAAGAACAAAATGAAAGACCTACAATTTCACACAAGTCCTCCAGTTGAAACAGAATCTATGTATAAAAAAACTTGCCTACAATCAAGAAAGTAATAAACAAACAGACAGACCCAATTTCTGGTGATCAAATGCACCCGAAGGATGAATCGTGAAGCCGTGCGCGGTCTGCCATGGAAGGAACAGTGGCTCACTCAAAGCAGCAGGAATTGACAACACTACAGAGGATCCTTCAGTGAAGAACATACAAAAGACTGGCAAAAGTAAGCTGAAAGAATGGCAGTGTGTTGACCAATGAATAGAAAATTCTCAAGATATTGACCAGTACAGAATTTACATTCATCTACGTTTTCGATTCATCAGACATACAGCAAAAAAAACTCTCCTGAGTATTCATTTTCATTCATCAATATCTTGAAAGCCATTAAAAGAGCTCAAAAACTCACCAGAATCTAATTTACTTCCGGCATACCAGATACAAGAACCAGCAGCAGCAATTGCGGCGATCCGTCCGAGCGTATTGCGTGAGCTCGCAACCTTTCTCTGCAAAAATCAGATTCATCAATAAACAATAATACATAAAATGAACAATTAAAAAGAACAAAAAAACTGATATCGATTGAGGATTGAAGAGTGATTCAACTAAATACAACAAGAAGCGGGATCATTGGCGTTGTCTTTTGCTCGGAAATTCCCTCGTAGTTGTTTGTCCGAAACTTGTTTTCCAAATCGCCGCCTGAACCCTTAAATTCCGGTTAACGCCGACGAGGAGGCAAACAGTATTGGGTCCAATTTGAATACTCAGCCCATACGCCCAACAATTTAGTTGACCCAATTTGACTACTCGGCCCATGGGCCCAACAATATAGTCGGCCCAATTTGAATACTCGGCCTATGGGCCCATCAATTTAGTCGACTCAATTTGAATAGGCCCATGGGCCCAACTATTTAGTCGACCCAATTTTGACTACTCGGCCCATGGGCCCAACATTTTAGTGGACCCAATTTGAATACTCGGCCCATGGGCCCAACAATTTAGTCGACCCAATTTGAATACTAGGCCCATGGACCCAACAATTTAGTCGACTCAATTTGAATACTCGGCCCATGGGCCCAACAATTTAGTCGACCCAATTTGAATACTCAGCCCATAGGCCCCACAATTTAGTCGACCCAATTTGAATACTCGGCCCATTGGCCCAACAATTTAGTTGACCCAATTTGAATACTCGGCCCATAGGCCCGATAATTTAGTTGACCCAATTTGAATACTCGGCCCATGGGCCCAAGAATTTTGTTGACCCAGTTTGAATACTCGGCCCATGGGCCCAAAATTTAGTCGACCCAAGTTGAATACTCGGCCCATAGGCCCAACAATTTAGTCGACCCAATTTGAATACTCGGCCCATAGGCCCAACAATTTAGTTGACCCAATTTGAATACTCGGCCCATAGGCCCGATAATTTAGTTGACCCAATTTGAATACTTGGCCCATGGGCCCATCAATTTAGTGCGATCTCACACCCATTAAAATGAGTTTGGTTCAAATAAATTAAATAAAATATGTTTTTTATACTTTCTACTAAAATTACTAAAATATCGTATAAATTTAAATTTTTTGTTAATTTTTTTAAAAAAATTAGCTTAAGATACAATTAGATGAATGGAACAAAAGAATGAGTAAGCAATAAGAGGAGTGTTCGGGGACCCTATTGATGTGTGTTCACATAGAGATGCATGGAATATCCACACAATTAGAGAGGATCGTGTTTAACTTAAAGAGCAGGATAAAATGGATTCGTTACGGTGCACACAGTTGTATGGGAAACTTCGGTGTATCTGCCTTAAATGGATATGGACAATAGTTTAGTTATAATTGAGATTCGGTTGGTCGATGACTCGATACCTTGAAATTTCATTCATTCATTGACTTCTACGGTTGAATAGAAGTACTTGAACATGTGTCTTAGATAGACAGTCATGACCCTCTTATTTTCGACGTAGCTTTAGGTGCAACTTCAGACCCATGTGTGTTTTAGGTAGATAGTCATGTGTGTTTTAGGTAGACAGTCATGACCTTCCTCGTCAACGTTAACCGTATTTTTATATGCAAACTCATCATTGTGACATTGTCACGATACAGTTAAAAAAACATAAACAACATTGGTCAAGGAAAACTACGTGATTGTAAGATTCATAACAGATCAAACACAATTTTCAATTTACATTATTATAGCACTCCCTAACACAAACGCTCAGATTTCAATTGTGAAACACAAATCAAATATCCCTTGAATTTTTAACCAAATTTCATTAAAAAAAAAAAAATTGGTTTTAAAATTTTACCATACCATAGAATTAGAACATAGTAGCATCAAATAGAAGACAAAATAAAGAAAAATCATATATAGAAATAATTTTTATATTTGAAACTTAATATTAAAATAAACAATTATAGAATATTTAATAGATGGTAAGGAAAAAATTAGGCTTATTATTGTGATAAAGAATGCGCATCCGGGGAATCGAACCCCGGTCAGTACCGTGGGAGGGTACTATGATACCACTACACTAGATGCGCTGTTGATGTCAACTTATGTTTATAGTTTAAAATAAATCAATATTATTTATTTAATTCTTTCAAGAATTAACTTATTTAATTATATCTTCTTTTCCTAAAATTTAACCTCGTTTTATAATTATATTGTTAAAAATACCTATGTTTTAACCTCAATCAACCTACCGTATTTATACATTAAGGTTCATATAAATAAAAACGGGTTGAGTGGTTAATGAATTTTTCTAAATTAATTTGGTTGAACCGAACCATTCGAATTTATGATTATTTTTAATATAATATATATATATATATATATATATATATTATATATATACTTTTTCATTCAATTATATACCAATATAATTATTTTTTTATTGTTTATTCTTATACAAAGTTGGTATAAAATGGACATGTATTTCGAGATCCAATTCTTAAAAATAAATTGAAGTATAACTTTTCAAAATATGTATTGAAGGTGTGCGAGTTGGATTCATTATTATATAAATCAAGATAAACGAGTAAAATCGATAACTAGTCTATCAAATATAAAATTGAATATTATGGCTAAAAGAACCCTAAATATTCATCATTTTTGTGTGAGTAAATCTGAACCATTAAACATTCAAAGGCTTATTGGTTCAAAATTTTGTTAGACATTTTTTAAAATTAAAAAACTAAATAGACACATAACCTATTTTCAAAATTTAATCACCAAACACCAAACTTACAAGTTGATTAACATTAACATTCAAGAACCATTATTCCGACATTGATTGATCACTTCTTGACTGACAGTTTAGCAGTTAATCTACCTCGAACTGTTTTCGTATCAGAGTTATGTTTTCTTGATTTCCTTTTTCTCCCCTTTCGTGGCCGTGGCTCTCGTGACCCGTCGACGAAGTGTCTCCGACGTTTAAGACGTTCTCGTCGTATGGCAGGATCTGCCCAGCCTCTGCCCCATTCTGAGAAGGATGAGAAGGATTTGGGTTTGGCCATTGAGAGGAGCATGTCTGCTTCAGGGCAAACATTGAATATTTGGTCATTTCTGGATAGAAACTCCAATCCCAGCTTGGTTGGCTCAGGGAATTTTATCTGAACATGGTTCTGCAGAAGAAGTCATGCTCAGAATGGGAATGAGAGTAGTAGAGAAAAAGTAGAAAAGAAGTCCATATAATATTAGCCAATAATAATAATAATAATAATAAATCAATAAAGGAAATTATTAATAGAGCTCAAATTATGTGTGTAATTTGGGAATGCCTCGAGGAACGAAGCAGTGAGGGGAAGTAGCTTGACTTGAAGAGGAGAGGGAGTAAGCAGCGAGAGGAAGTAGCTCGACTCGAAGAGGAAAGGGAGTAAATAGCTCGAGATCATTTCGAGGAGACCGCGGCTAGATCAAGACTAGGAGAGATCCCCAGGACGGGAAGAAATTGAATCCAACACTCGATCCATTGCTTCTACCCCTCCCCAATGCAGCCAGCCCAGGACCCAGATTCGGATTTCAGCCACTGTAGTTCAAATTTAGCCCGACGACCGAGTAAAGGTTGGGAGTGGACTACTCGGGTAGGATCTAAAACGATCCCACATTCCAGAAAGAACCAGACAATGGGAAGCCTTCGTTGAGTAATAGAAAGTGGGCCAGTCCCCGAAAAAACCTTGCCAACTATAAGAAATAGTTGTGGCTCAAAATCAGTTGTTCCTAGGTTCTCAGTAATGTGGCCAGTTAGCAGACACGAGGGAGGGAAGCGTTCAGAGAGGTTCGGGAGCTCCCCCCTCCAAAATGCCCAATAAGAGCTAAGAGCTACTCAGACAAAAAGCAAAAGATACTCTCCTCACTACAAAGGCCTTAAAGAAGAACAATTAACCAAGTCTCTCAAAAAGTACAACTATCCGAATCCAATGGTCCCCAACAAATCACCACCTCACTCACTATCACGAAATTACGCCATTNAAGCAAAAGATACTCTCCTCACTACAAAGGCCTTAAAGAAGAATAATACCAAGTCTCTCAAAAAGTACAACTATCCGAATCCAATGGTCCATCCAATCCTTCCTTTTTTCCTTCTCTTTAAGCATAGACGACTTTAGTGGCATGGAGCCGAGGTCTATCAACTATCATGTAAAGAATAATTACCAAAAAAAAAAACAAAAGACACCAAAAAGATGCTAAATATTTAGTTACATCTACTCACGATATTCCCTAAATTTATTGATTCCTTTCTAACCAAATTTTTTAATTCGTTGTTTTAATCATACTTGCCCATGAAATAGTCCATATGACTTTCAAATGTCTTCATTTAGTTCTTAAACTTTCAAATTCTGTATTAATCTCTAAATTTTATCTAAAAATTTGTACTAATACTTACTATTACTCAACACAACCTATTAAATGTAAATTTGTTCATGTTAAATNACTATTACTCAACACAACCTATTAAATGTAAATTTGTTCATGTGAAAAACTCTACAAAAAGGAAAACAAATGAGTCCATGACTAAAAAAGGTTTTTTATGCAAAATTTAAAGAAGTTCGAGGACTAAAATAGAATAAGTATGAAAGTTATAGAACAAGTGAATCTAGTAAAAACTGTTTGATGCATAAGGATGCAGGTATTTAAAGCACAAGACGAGAATCATTCCAAGGAAGAAAAAAGTTAANTTGTTCATGTTAAATAAGTTAATTATAATTGCCGATTACATACCCTGTTATCTCCTTCTTTCAAGTAACCTTTAGCTTCCAAAATTCTTGTAAGACCTCGCCACCAGAGCATATCAGTTGCCGCGAATTTCATAGACTGCATGCCCATGGAATGTAAATAATCAA
Organism: Cucurbita pepo subsp. pepo; assembly: GCF_002806865.2. Lineage (NCBI taxonomy): Eukaryota > Viridiplantae > Streptophyta > Magnoliopsida > Cucurbitales > Cucurbitaceae > Cucurbita > Cucurbita pepo. Next base: position 8,026,303 of record NC_036644.1, on the reverse strand, counting down.
AATGGTCTTAACTTGGAATCTTCTAGAACAGTTACAACATTAAGCAAACAAACATAAATCCAAAAAGAGTAAGCATCACCTGCTCTCTTACTTTACTGACAAACAACCTCAAACTTGGCTTCTCCCTGAATCTCTGTTTGACATCACCGTATGTGAAATCATCGTACAATCCTTCAAGTAAATATTGCTGTACATGAAATTAAACATTAGCTTATTATGATGATATTTAGAAACAATATGAGATTTTGAAATCATCGAATATCTCGTATGGAACTTCTCAAACACGAAAATAAAACATTAAATTGTGAACCGTGAGTTTCAGGACTGTGTACATACGTAGAGCTGGGGAAAAAGAGTTGGATAAAACTATAATCTGCACACAACAGGCTTAATAAAAATAAATATATATCATCAAAATACTTACATGATGAGCAGCAATGACCTGCATTAATATATTTGCTTCCTCCTTCAAATTCTGCATATTTGGAGGTCCTTTCACACAAACATCACACCTACAAAAGAAATTCCATCAATGAGTGTGGGAGAAATGAAGTCTGGTCAAGTTGATCTCTATGTGATGTATATAAATTACAGTGGCTTATTTCAGTAACGATAATGTACCAAATGTTACATACATGAAACACTTCTTGTGATCAAAAGACTCGCCAAAGTATTCCACCAGTTTCTGTGCCCGACAGTTTGTAGTGTTCATCCCATACCTGTGTGAATGTGAAAAGTAGAACCACTTTGATCAAATACCGCTTGTGGGGTGGAAGTAAAACTGCAAAGAGAAGTACATACCTGAAGCAATCAGACAGCATTCTATATGCTTGATTAGTTTGTTCTTCACTTCTTCGATTCGGCAAAAGAGATGGTATTCTTGTCAGGTTTGCAAATAGAACTGTTTATAGAGGTTGGAGATGTAGAAAAATTTCCAGGTTAACATGGAATAGTTTAAATTCTAACTATTACATAGTTACGAATAGCACAATATTTGAAAAATCCATCGCCATAGGCTGTAATTATCAACNACGAATAGCACAATATTTGAAAAATCCATCGCCATAGGCTGTAGTTATCAATAAACAGCAGCGAGATGAAATCAAATATATTAAAAAGAAGTCCTAAAATGAAACTAACAAGTAATGAAAAATGGAATTCTTAAGAGGCCACAACAGTTTTCATGCAACTTTATACTGTTCTCAATGTCCCTTTTCATGGGGGATCAAATTTTACTTTGATAAATGAGAATGAACTATGAATATTGATATCGGATAGTACAAGGATATATATATATATTTTTACTTGGGATCCTTGAAATCCTTCCACTCTAATACCATGATAGTAGAACTACCAATCCCAAAAATTTGAGTCAATAAATAGAGGCCAATTATTCGTTACTTTAGTATTAAAACTATGTGTCCTTTCAAAGAACTATTAATGAACTTACTACAATCTGCCAATTTCCCATCCCTTCCAGCACGACCAGCTTCTTGATAATAAGCTTCCAAACTCTGAAACCAAAGCAGTGGTTAAAGAATTTCGGAAGGTAACAGCTGGAATTGATATAAACAATAGAAAAGACACATTAAAATGCATACAGAAATTGAGCAAAGCAGACCACAATTAAGACAAATCCGTACAAACAAACTGATTGCAGAAGTTTTTCGCTTCTTAGACACAAAAATGACCGCACTAAGAAAGATCTATTATATCTAGTAAATTTGTAATTTGAATTATCACCTGAGGCCAACCATAGTGAATAATTCTCCGTACATTTGACTTGTCAATCCCCATTCCAAATGCTATTGTTGCAACTACAACCTGAAGAATAATGAAGCTGTCAATAATAATAAAGATTTAGAAAAACATAAAAATAATAAAATAATAAAAAACCTTGTGGATGTAATTAATTTTTTAAGTTATGAACGATGGCAAGCTGTGGCTAAAGATTGTTCAAAATTTGAAATTATTAAGGTTAAAAAAAGTGTACACTTCACTTAATCATAAATAATGTCAAATCCAAAGAAGAAATTTATTTAAGCTCCAGTTTTGGCGGTGATTGCTGACATTGAAGAATTATAAATGATTGGTTTATCACTAAGAACTAAGAAGCTCGATCCAAAGATCTCTCTGTCTCTCCCCACGAGACTGGGTGCATTAGATTTTGCAGAGTTGGCCATGTCATGCATGACTGAAGAAGCTAACTGTATTCGTATCAGAAGAAGCTAACTGAAACCTGCATATCACTTTGGAAAACGGTTGTACCCCGGACATAGCAGAAAGAAAAAATGTGCTGCTTAAACGTTATTCATATGTTTAAATTGGTAGGTAGAAATCTAACGGCTTACTTGCCTATAACAGGGGAATGTACAAAATTGGGGAGTTAAAGAAAGGTAGAGAAGGAAATTTAAAAAAAGGAAAAAAAAAAAAAGAAAGAAGAAAGTTACTATATTAAACAAACCTCAACATTGTTATCGTGAAAATCCTTGTGAACCGTCCTTAAATGGGATTTTGGAAGCTGGCAAGAAATAGAAAAGCACATTTAGTTTTATTTCGATAGCTCGTAAGAGAATATTATTCATCCATAATAAATTCTAGGCAAGAACTAAGGGTAATGGAGTACGATGCCATGCATAATAATGAACAGCTAGTGATGCTTGGAAAATTAACTCATGGAAAGATGGCGCCTAAAACACTTTCAAGCCTGACATGATCTCAAATAAAAGGATGAAAGTCTACAATAGAAACAAAACTTAAATATAGAAACTTTTAATTGATAAATTTTATATGCAAAGGGATCACAGGAAGTATAATGGACAGTGGGGGTCACAACTTAGTATGCGACAAACTTGACAGATATGAGCACAAATTTGGCACCGTATATAGCAAACATACCGATGCATTGTACGCAGCTGCCTTGACACCAGATTGACAAAGAAACTTTGAGACACTCAAAGTTTCTTTTCTAGTCGGAACATATACAATAGTTGGCCCTTGTTCTAGAGTCTCTCGACAACTTTTTAGTCTTTCTTCTGCTTTATCCAGCACATCAATCTCCTCCAACGATGCATCGACATCCCTGTCCTCACAAAGCAATTGTCCGCAGAACTCACCACATGCAACTGCATAATTTTCAAAAATAATAATAACTACAACTAAAAAAATAACCATGTAAGAAATTAAGCCCTTTCATGCTTGTTTTGAAGCCCATACATTACACAATTACTCATTGTCACGGGCTTCTAAAATTCAGATACAGTATAATGGCAAGAGTTTATACAGTAATGTCTGTACCATCCCAATCATCTACACTCTGAAAGACATCAACCTCGTTTTCCAAGTATTCAACAGACATTGTCCTTCCTGATGAGGAGGTTTGCAAACATTCTTCTTCAGAATCTATATCATCTCTATCTGAGTCAGAATCATCACTCTCCTCCACATCATCTGGAGACTTTCTGTCTGCCTCACGTAAAATATTGTCAGTTGAGCAATGTAATACACTGTCTAATTTGTGAGAGATTATAGTTTGTTTCTTGTTGCCAGATCTTCTATTTCCAGCATACATGTCTATAAGATCGCTGAAGTCCTTCCTATAAGAGGATGGTGAAGTTGTTTTACTATGTTTTACCTGAAAAGAAAGGAAATAAAAAAATAGGATTTGGAAATGAAAACAGGAATTATAGTTTGTATTTCGTGATATAAACTAAACAAAGCAGAAACAAACAGCAGTAAGATAGTAATCGCTAAAAGAAAATAAATGGACAAATTTGAATGGGAAATCCAAGTTTCCTCTACTTGGGAGAAAAATTAAAGGGGCTAAGATGAACTGGTGAATGAGTGATAAAATTTAAATTTTTGAAAATGAAGTGCAATACTCACGGAGAAGCGAAGATTTGGCCTGAAAAATGAAGTTAGAATAATCTTTGTTTCCTTTGACATACATAATGACTTTAAAATGTCTTCTCGAACTTGAACTGTGGCAGTTGCAGTCAATGCCATCAAAGGCACGTCAAATCTCAAAAATTTTAGGGTTGAAGAGCTGAAATTCTCTCGCAGAATAGACAAACGCCTGAAATTTCAAAGTGATGATGATAGTAAGTTTAAAAAAGCTAAGAAAGTTGTATGTTAAAAAGCAATGGGGCATAAATTGAAAACTATTCTAAATTTGGGCATCATTTTGGAATCTTTTTACTGAAAAGTTGGTAATAAAACGGACCCAAAACACATTATGCAATTAAAACTTATTTGTGGATGCAAGATAAACACAATCCACAGGGGATCAAAATGGATGAAAACACGAGGAATGGAAATAAACCAGTTGTCTAGTTCAGGAAAAAGAGAACCTGTAGTCTGGCCGGAAGTCATGGCCCCATTTAGAAACACAGTGTACTTCATCAATTGCAAACAATGCAATTCCACGAGTTTCAGCTAGCTTTTGAAGTGGTTGAATCAACCTGCAAAACATAAATTTAATCTTTCATTACATTTGCTAAAGAAAAAATATTTCTTCAACATTGGTCATTGATTTTTATGTGAAAATTACCTTAAAACTGTTTCTGGGCAAACATAGATAATGCTATATGCCCCTCCCATTGCTTTCTTTTCCACAGAACTGTCAGGTTGCCCAGACCCAAGAAAGCAGGCAGAAACCCCATGCTTTGCAAGTTTTAAGCATTGATCGTGCATCAAGCTTATCAATGGCGAAATAACAACCACCACCTTGCCTGTTAATAAAGCTGGGAGCTGAAAACAGATAGATTTCCCTGAAAGAATATGAAAAAGTGCAAAAGAGATTATCTTCCATCCAGTGCAATACTAACATTTCAAGCACGTAAAAGTGGAATGAGAACCTAACGAGCAAGGTCATACCAGATCCTGTTGCAGCAAGAACTAGACAATCTTGGTTGTTTAACCATGCTTCCAGAGCTTCCTTTTGGAACTTTTTCAAGAACGGATAGCCAAAATGCTTTTTCAGGAGCCTATTCAACTTCTTCTCCCAATCCAACAGGGTATCTGGTTCTTGTGACCAATCAACCAGATAAGAATCTGATTCAGCTTGAAGGTCACATATTCGATGCTCCTGAGTATCTTCCACGGGATAATGGGACACTTCTGGTTCGAAAATTGGAAGAACTGGTTCAGCTTCAGTCTTACTACGTTTACCCCTATTGGTTAGAGAAAAGTGATCCAGAATGCTAGACTGTCGCATTGGAACCAACAAAGACTGAGCTCTTTTTCCGCTTCGCTGAAGCATAGTGAGTTTTACCGAGATTTCTCTCCTACAACCCTACTTTGCTGTAGATAATGTATGATCAAGTTGCAACATGAAAGGCTATGTTTCACAATTTATACGACATGTTCCCTTTATCAAATCCAGCGTAGAACTCAAACTCAAACTTCACCGGCACTTGTAAACTTCAATCTGAAACACTCAGCAGCAGAAATATAAATTTCATTGGCAATCTACAACTGAAATTAAACAATACATTGCCCAAGTAAGGACATAATCAAATTGTGCAATCAGCAGAGTTATACAATTACCATTCAATCATTATAACATTCACATTCTTTGAGCCTTCCGACAGTTTCTTTAAACTCGAATTATTGACAAAATCTTGAAACAATTTAAAAAAAAAAAAAAAAACATATAAACCTAATTCTTTTCGTGACAAACAATCAGGATCATCAAACATAACGAACGCAGGCAAACGCTTGTAAAATGTAATGTAACTAGCAATAACATCGAAAGATTTAAGAGCATACTGAAAAAAAGTAGCTGATTCAGAGGACAATCCGATGCAACGTACAGATTATAACGAAGAATGACGGATTATAGCGAGAGATTTGATCGGAAATCCTCCCGATATCGGAAATTGAAGCAACGTTCTACACTGTCGCGCGCGAAAAGATTTGTAGCGGCAAAATTTTGGAAGCGTTCCGATCAGGTAAAATTAAACCTGGACGTCTCTTGTAAATCAGATCCTTCTTACGACGTCGTTTTAAGACTACTATTTCTATTCTAATTTCCAAAACATTTTTTTTTATCCTTTAATTTAAAAATTAGCTTTTATTTAATTAGTTTCTATTTTTAATAAATACTTCCAAAATTGTAAAAATTAATTTTAACGTTTTTTTAATTAAACAAATGACTCTATTAACATATCAGTGGGCATAGAAGTCGAGAAGACGAGTCATAGTTGCTGGGCAACGGTAATCGTGTTTATAATATAATGCAATATTACATTTTTATTTAAAACGCAGGGACTAAATAAAAATTACTCAAAAGGCGTGACTAAAAATGTAATATTTCAAAATATAAGGACCAAATGAAAATTTAAGTTCGTAAACGTCATGTGTTTTTTTCATGACTAAATTTGACGTCCAACGATGAAATCAATTTAAAAAATGCTTCGAACACAGGTTAATTTGTAATTGAACTATAATTTTTTGTAGGGCTAATTTGAAACGGGTTAAAAGAAATTGCATGCAACACCCTATAAAGTTTGTTATTTACCCTCACACCCTCTAACTTTTAAATTGATTAATTAGTCCTTAGATTTTGTTATAAACTTTTTAATTCATTCGGTAACTATCACGTATGGTGTAATTACTATGTAGTTTGAGGGTGATTTGTGCAATTTTAGAAAATTAAAAAATGGGTACTTTTCAAAAATATATTTACAAAATAGCCCTTAAATGCAGTATTTCAAAATAATAAGGACCAAACGAAAATCTAAACTCGTAAATAATGTGTATTTTTCTCAAAACTAAATTAAACGCGTTTAATGATGAAATTAATTTGAAAAATACTTCCAAAACTCATTAAATTTGTAATTTAACGACTATGATTAATTTAAAATATGTTAAAAAAATTGCATGTAACACCCTACAAAATTTGTTATTTATCCATCACACCCTTAAACTTTTAAATTGATTAATTAGTCCCTATATTTTGTTATGAAAATTTTAAAATATAAAAAATGAGTCATTTTCAAAAAATATTTGCAAAATAGCCCTTATTGGAATTAGCTACTTTTCAAAAACTAAACTCAAAAGTCATAGGTAAAAATGCAATATTTCAAACTATAAGGACCAAATGAAAATATAAACCCGTAAATGATATGTCGTATTTTTCTCAAAACTAAATTAAACGTGTTTAATGATGAAATTAATATAAAAAATACTTTAAAACATGTTAAAAAATTTGCATGCAACCCCTACAAACTTTGTTATTTATCCATCACACCCTTAAACTTTTAAATTGATTAATTAATTAGTCCCTAGATTTTGTTAATAAAATTTGTAAAATATAAAAAATGAGTTATTTTCAAAAAATATTTGCAAAATAGTCCTTATTATGGACCAAGGAATTAGCTACCTTTTCAAAACTACAAAAGTCATAGGTAAAAATGTAATATTTCAAAATATAAGGACCAAACGAAAATAAAAATCCGATGTGTTGTTTCTCAAAACTAAATTAAACGCGTTTAATGATGCATACTCCAAAAACTGATTAAATTTGTAATATAACAACTACGATTAATTTGAAATCCATTAAAAAAATTGCATGCAACACCCTACAAAATTTGTTATTTACCCGTCACACCCTTAAACTTTTGAATTGATTAATTAGTCCCTACGAAAATTTTAAAATATAAAAAATGATACCTTCTCGAAAAATATTTGCAAAATAGCCCTTATTATTTTTTAAATAATTAGTAATTATATACATTTTCAAAATATTTTCACCGATTCTTTCTTACAAAGGCGTCTCCATTTATTTAAAAAAAATACTTAAATTACCCTCGAAAGCATCTCCCTCTCTACAATATCGCTTTATCTCTCTCACCGTCTCTCTCCCAAGAACAGACCTCAGAGCTCCAGTGCCTTTAATGGCAGAACCAGAAGCCAAGCCAGAGCTTAAAGAAATTGAAGAACACGCGGAACCTCCTCTCGTATACAAGGTAGATTCATCTTAGTTTTTGAAAGTTCCTAAAGTTCCTTCTTCTACCTTTCGCTAGATGCCCTATTTTGCTTGACGCTTCTGTAATTCTTTTTGTTGTTGTTGTTGTTGTTCTGATTCTCTCAGACGTGGATTTTGAAAGTCTCGATCCACTGCGAAGCCTGCAAGAGGAAAGTTAAACGAGTTCTCAAGGACGTTGAAGGTTGATTTCGATGTTTCGTCCTCTTTGATTTTGCTGATGGAATCTTTCTCTTTCGTTCTGTGTTTTTGTTCCGTACTGAGATTTCTCTTTTGAGATTAATGCGTACTAGGCATCTTTGTTTCCGAGAAAATTGAAACAAGTTTTGATGATTCTGCTATGGCTATTTCATGAATCCGCATCCTCTTTCTCTACTCGAACTCGTTATTTCTTCTCTTTTTGGCATATTCGTTTGTCGATAACTTGATTTCTGTAACTAATGGCGATAGAAACAGTCAGAATTTTCTATCTCTCTTTGAAACTCGCTATTTTTCTCTTTGTTCTCAAATCGATTATCGTTGTTTCTCTGGAATACGGATTCGAGAATATCTGCTTAACGATGAACGTGACCTTTCAGGAGTTTACGAAACGGATATCGATTGGAGGCAACAGAAAGTAGTTGTGAAAGGTAACGTCGAATCGGAAACTTTGATAAAGAAATTGTTGAAGACAGGGAAGCACGCGGAGCTCTGGCCGGAAAATTCCGATTCCAAGGGAAAAAAGAAAGGAAAATCGAAGAAGAAAGAGAAACAAAGCGACTCTGAAAGCTCCGACGAAAGCAGCGGCCATGAAGACGAAAAGGAAAAGGTGAAATTAGAAGTCCAGGACCCGACGAAAATTGGAGACACCGCCGGGAAAATCACTGACGACGGCAGTGGTGGCCAAGCGAAGCAGCCTGGTTCTGCTCCGGTAGGCGACGGCCAAACCAGCGGCAGCGGAGGCAAAAAAAAGAAGAAGAAAAAGAAGAAGAAGAGTAGCGGTGGCGGTGGCGGAGGCAATGCCGGCGGTGAAGCTCCCGGTGATGCTTCAGCGATCGGAGCACCGCCGCCCGGTCCAACTCCGGGTCTTCCAGAACCCGGTCCACAACCCCTAACCGGCCCCCTTCCAATTCTAGCGAACGAGAGCTCTCCACGTCACTTCGTGACTCAATACGCACCACATTCCTTTACGCACCCACTTTATTCTGTGCGGTACAGTACAGCATACGCTACATGTTCTCAGCCCCAGCCCGAATCATATTATGCCACGCCGCAGCAATATTCCTATGCGCACGTGCATCCTGGAGTACGACACGAGTTTGACATCCCGCCGTCCGATTACGAGCCATATTCATCACAGCCGTCCGATTCTCTCGAGATATTCAGCGATGAAAATCCAAATGGGTGCTCAATCGTGTGAGAGAATTTTTGTTCGCCCAAATTACCATATTGAACACCGTAGATGCAAAATCTCGAACCACTTGTAGAGTATGTGGAGGGGTAGTTTCGTAAATCTCTCTTTTGGTATCATGGTATGTTCTGAATCCTCGAGTCTCTCNAAAAAAAAAAAAAAAAAAGTCGTGTATAAATAAATTAGGTTTATTTAAATCATATTACACGTTAAAGGTATGAAATTTGAATTTTTACTGTAATTATTTTATATTATTAAAGTCGGATAAATAATGATTTGAGGTGACGTAATATACCAGATAAATTCTCTAGATAATGATTTTTTTTAATAAAGATAAATAGATGTATGTGTATATATAATATTTTTAAATATTATTTAAACATTTATCGGTATGCGACTAAATCGATAACACTGAAAAACTTTGAAACGGGAACTAAATCATCGAGACATGTATATTATACAACTTTGTGTCAAAGCTCGTGAAATGTATTTACTAATACAACGGTTAATGGCTGACAGAGTACGTATTAAGATGCATAAGCGCGATAAGAGGTGACAAGAAGACGTACTCGTAGGGCTCAAAGAAGGGTTTTCTAATTTTAATAATAATTAAAAGCTCTAATAAACTAATTTGAAATTAAAAAAAAGTCGTAGATTCGATATCTCGTTGATGTTATATTAAAAAAAAAATGCATACGACATTAAATATGATTTAATTACATCATACCATGATTTTTTCTTATAATTTCTAGGAGCTTCGGTCTCGTTTATCTTATTCTATCTCGAATATGATTCCTCTTGTGGTCTATTATCAAAACACCCTTAAAATGTCAATTTGCCATACATTATTCTATTGACAATGAAGGTTAATATCGTAAATAACATAACGTTCCCGACACTTTCTAAAGGTCATCGGCGTTTTCCCTTTCTTTTTCTTTTTCACAATATTTGATTTGATTTGTGACCAATATCTAATGATAAAATTTAGAACAACAAACTAACAAAAATCAAATAAAGATAGAGAATAAAAAAGCATAAAGAACAATACCCACCAAAAATTGCCTTTAATATTCTTCTTTTTTTCCCCTCAATTTCTAGAGAGTTTATATTATTTTTAATATTCTCTTTGCTTTTATTCGTATTCTTCATTTGAGGACATCCTTTATTTATTATATATATCGATTCGGTTAATAAAATATTTAATCTTATTTTCAATATTTAGTTTGTAGTTTGTATTTTGTTTAAATGTTGTGAACATTAATGAAATTTGGACAGATCCTACTGATTTTTTATCTCACCTATGTTTTTTTGGACTTTCAATCTCACTTCCATTTCTTATTCTTAACCTGGTATTAGAGTCATGCCCTAAATTAGTCATATCAATAGAATCCTCAAATGTCGAACAAAGACTCCAAAAGAAAAAAGAGTCGAGGATCCTTGAAGGCATAGTAAAAAATGACTAAGACTCCAAAAGAAAAGAAGTCGAGCCTCGATTAAGGGAATGTGTACTTTGTTCGAGGGGAGGTGTTTGATGAAAGTCCCACATCGGCTAATTTAGGGAATGATCGTGACTTTACAATGAAATAATACTCTCTTCATTGGTTTGATGCCTCTTATGAAAACCTAAGGCAAAGTCATGAGAGTTTATACTCAAACTGGATAACATTGTACTGGAGAGTAAAAAAAAAAAACTTAGAGAGAGAGATTAAAAATAAAAAAATTGGTTTAGGGCTGACAAGTCAACTCAATAAACAGTTAAAAATAAAAAATTTGGTTTTTGGTTGACATTTTTTTATTAGGTCAACTCGATAAACATGAATATAGGGTTACGACCCAACCATGTTTATTATTATAAAAATTAAAAATATTTGAAGTCCGTAACAAATATTTTGATGTATTATGACATGTGAATATTTAATATTTAAATTTTACGGGACATTATTTAGTAACACGTATGCTAAATAAATAATATTTTTTAAAATAATTAAAAATAAAACAATGTGACGTCAAAATTAAAACGAGTAAAAATTAAAATGCCAATTTCAAAGATTTTATTTTATTTTATTTTTATTTCACAAAGCAATTTTGATTCACGAACCTCGAAACTTCGCGCAGTATTCTTCCTTCTTCCCGCCAATACAGAACCAGTGCGATTCCATTTCTCTCTCGGACTCGATCATCGGAAGCCGATAAAGTGAGATCAATGGAGTTTAGTCTGAGCGGAAATGCTCTCAAGACCTTCGCTCGTTCAGTCACATGCCTTGCTCGCATCGGAAACGAGCTCGTCATCCAAGCTTCTCCATCGCAGGTACTCGATATTCTCCCTTTTTCCTCAAGTTCTGCCTCCCTAGAATAGTTTAGTCAAAGATTCTCACATCGTTTGCATCTGAAGAAACAGTAAGCTTAATTTTAGTGCTAAATTTTGATGAGTTCAAAATTAGGCGGAGATATTTGTATTGTGCAAGCGATTCTGGAAACAGTGCATTGTTCGGTGAATTTATATCCAATTTATTGACCATTTATGCATGTAGAACGTGGTTAGCATCTTTGAGCGAAATTAACTTCTATACAGAAATGCAAATTTTCCTCTGCCCTTTGTCTGGAACCAAAATTGAGTGAACTTTGTTATGTCAATTTGTAAAATAAGATGGAAATGATGTAGCTAAAACCTTGAGGCTTGCTTAGCTTGTTGAGTTGTTTTGGTATGGAAATTATATGTAAGGATCAATTTTAAAGCTGATTGTTTTATTTTCAAGTTCAGTTGGCTTTTTACACCCTCAATGCATCACGGTCTGCCTATCAAGCTATAACATTTGAGCCCGGGTTCTTTGATACTTATGCCATTTCTGGTAATCAAGTGCAATGCAGTGTTCTTTTGAAGGTATGCATGATATTGTGCTGTATTGCATTCACTAACAGTACCTTAGCACCTATGCTTACTTATTATGACATTCCATGTCAGGCTGTCTGCTCTGTTCTTAGAACATCCATTGCTAGCGTAGACCATCTGAGAGTGCGGTTACCAGATACTTATGCATTGAAAATACAATGGAGTTTGGAATGCTTCAATGGTCAGCTGCCCTTTTATAGTTTATACGAGTACTCACGTTTATCTAAAAATCATGTTTAAATGATCTATGTTCATTGATACAGATGCCTACTAATTAAGAATGTCACACAATGACGACTAACTTACATGGTTCCAGTATGTTGACATTGGTTGATTATATATCCTCTGAGAACTACAACTAAAGAGTGCAACTAAAGCAAATCTAATATTTTTAGTATCATGTACGCTAAGCATAAACATCACTGCATCGTGTGCTGCAATTATGCTGGTAGTTATATTCAAAGATAGAGGGGCAATAAATGAGACCTTTGGTATATATATCTATAACAATGTCCAATAAGCGCAACAAAGTGATGCAAAGGTGAAAATGGACCATGATGATGTCTATTAATGTGTTCCATGTTTGCAATCCATCCGGTTATCAAGGGTCTAGATTACCCTAAACTTGTTAAAATTGGCCTACATAAAAGTGATGCAACAAGGATTATTGTTCTTACGAAATGATTTTGTGTTTTCAATACCATATAGTTTTATAGCTCCATGATAAATTTTCCTTTAAATACATCAATCTTGTCTGGCTTGCAGGAATAAAGAAAACATACTGCATTTCTTGCAACGTTGAGCCAGACATACAGCACCTGTCTCTTGACAGGAGACAGTTCCCAAGTGACTTAGTTGTGAGACCTCGAGATCTGAATCGATTACTCTCTAATTTTCAGTCATCCTTGCAGGAGATCACTGTTATTGCAACAGAACCAACTTCCTTACCTTCTGAAGCTGCAATTGAGATTGAAGGAAAGGCTGTTGAGCTTCGAAGTTATATAGACCCAACCAAAGGTGATAATGACAAGCCTAGATTAATTAATATATTTCACCTTAAAATTTTCCCCCCAATCAACTCCTTAGAGATGTTGACTCTTGAAAATTCGTTACATTCAATGGATCTACCAAAATATAGGTGATGCTCCATTCTTTAACTGCAGACAATGACGCGCTGCTTCATACTCAACTCTGGATAGATCCTATGGAAGAGTTTGTCCATTATTCTCACAGTGGAGATCCGGTAGACATAACATTTGGAGTAAAAGAATTGAAGGTACTTGTTGGACCTCACTTGTGGATTAATTCAATTTTTTTTTTTTTTTTTTGGAATGCTGCTCTTCTGATATTACTACCAACATTTTCTTCTATATGCTTTGTGGTGAGTTGATATTATTGTTGTTATTATTATTTTTACAATCTTGGGCTATATTTAGGAAGCACAATTAATTTAAGCTTATCTTTTTTGATACTCATGGCTTAGAAATTTTCTTTAAGCTACTTTCATCATCAAATTTCAGGCATTTCTTTCTTTCTGCGAGGGCTGTGAAGTTGACATCCATCTGTTTTTTGAGAAAGCTGGGGAGTAAGAATTGCACGTCTCTTGTTCTCTGACTTTTTTTTTTTTTGTTTATTTTTATTTATTTTTATTTATTTTGCTTCCTTTTTTTTGCATTCTTTTTAGCATTTAATTGTTGAGGTCCTCTGACTTCTAATTGGCATAGTGGTGCTGAAATACCAGTTCTGCTCTTCTAACNGTAAGAATTGCACGTCTCTTGTTCTCTGACTTTTTTTTTTTTTGTTTATTTTTATTTATTTTTATTTATTTTGCTTCCTTTTTTTTGCATTCTTTTTAGCATTTAATTGTTGAGGTCCTCTGACTTCTAATTGGCATAGTGGTGCTGAAATACCAGTTCTGCTCTTCTAACCGCTTGACTTAGGCATGAAAATATTTTGTTCATCTTTCTGGTTAGCACTTGGTAACTAGGATTCTGAATGAAATACAAAGATGAGAGCACAAAAAGGAAAAAAATGTACAAGATGTGCCTGAATGAGATTCATTTTATGGAACTGCGAGGTGTATTAATTTCTACATGGTTAAATGTTAAATGGCATGTAGATCTGGAGGAAAGTTATATACAGTTTTGACTCTTGTAGTCCATGGATTATTTGTCTTAGCTCCCACAGGAATTACGTCCATCCTCTTCTAAATATAAAAAGTAATTTCTCTAGCCTGGTCATTTAATTTTGATGCTACACTTGTTCTTATGGTGCAAGTAATTTTCCTACAAAGTAAACTTTGTTATTGAATATGATAGGATTTTGTATTTGGATGTGCAGGCCAATTCTATTGGCGCCAAAATTTGGTCTAGATGATGGGTCTGGTACAAACTTTGATGCTACACTTGTTCTTGCGACCATGTTAGTATCACAGCTCCATGCAGGAAGCCGATCACAGCCACCACAAGAGGCTACTACTGGACAGGGTGAATCTGATCACAGGGCTGGGTCCCAACCACAGCAGGATGGGCCCGGAGCTAATGTTTCTGGCCATCCATCTGATCATACCAGAATATGGTCTGAACTCTCAGGTCTCTGTTTTTATCCATGCCTGAACCTAGGCCTTTCATAACCCTGTCACAATATCTTTGGTTCTCTCATTTGAGTAGAAATTCGATAAAGAAACTGTTTTGTATTTAAAATCATCCTTCGACCCTTTTTTAGGAAGTGCACCAAGAAGTGGGAATGGTGCTGAAGGGCAGGTACAAGGCCAGAGCAATTTGAGTTCTTCTGAACAGATGGAAATTCAAAGGATTAGTAATGTACAGATTTCAAAAGCTGGGTGCGCTCAGGGATATAACCTTGTCGATCGTGCTAGGTATCCTTTACAATGCAACTTGTCTCCATAACGATTAGTTTTGAAGTGATAATCTGGTTGTGTTGTTTGTATGTGATGTCGCTTACAATTCTAATGAATTTCACACCAATGTGAATGTTAGTTTACTTAATAAAATCGGGTATGGTGACCCCATCTTTGCTGTAGGATTGAACATCTACCTTTCATCAAGAATATTCATAGTATTGGAACGTGATGTGGAGCTAACTATAATTTAGAGCCTTCAGTCCTATCCGACTAGATTTCTTTCTTTTTTTCGACTGGACTAGGTTTTGGAAACGGGATACTGACATCCTTGCCGGAAAACTGTCCTTTCACTAGCTATTATCGTAAAATGTTGTACTTCATACCTCACATAGTACTTGCTTGTCGTTGTTGTTTGGAAGAAGTGAACACTGAGAAAAGCATGAACTTGTATGTTGCATTTTTTTAAACAGAGATCTTACAACTAATATAAAACACCCAAAGAAGTGGGCAATTATTGAGTCAAGTATGGAATACATTAATGAAGTATGGGACCGGTTTCACCATTGATAAGACACAGCAAATTGAAAATAAGGAAGACTGTAGAGTTACCACTGTGTGCATATTAGGCGAGTATAAGGTTGAGGCATTTTCCTCTTCACCGTACAGAAACTGTACTATGTTGTAACTTATACATTGTTACTGTACTCACCTTAGAGAACATTTCTAACTTCTAGTTCGTCAAATATTATATTTTTTTTCCGGATATATTTACTTGTGGTTCTTAAGTAACTTGACTGTTTAATGTAGAGACCATTCTGTGGGAAGGGATCTAGGAAGAGAACATCAAGGTCAGTAGATACCTCATTATTCTTTTTCTTAACCCATCATATCTTATTACACCTGCTGCCAGTAACTTTTTCTTATTGGGCTACACGATACTTTCAGAGAGGTCTGATATTAACGGTCCTGCCGTTTCTCAACATCATCCCAGTAACTGGGTAGATGAAGAAGATGAGGATGATGACAACGATGATGGGGATGATAACGAGTTGTGTGTTCAGTCAACTCCACCATACTATGAAGAACACTAGAAAGGTATTTCTTTTTTTTGTCTAAATTGCATGTTGCATCTACTTTTTTGTTGGCTCATGAACCTAATTAGATTGTTGAGCCCTATCTCGTAATTTCTTCCAATCACATATATTTTTTGTTTGACTCTGCTTATTGGTTGGAAGTCTAGCAATATGGTCCCTGTTTGTTTTGAAATTAGCTGAACTATGCTACTGTTTGAGGTGTGACATGTACCTTTCCTATCAACTACATAATAAAACTATTGCGATTGAGCTTATTTACCACTTAATCAAGGTAGACCACGAGCCCTCATAACAGATGTATTTTCCCTAAGGATTATTTTTATGTTTTCTCTCCCCTCTTTTTATCTATAATTGGAGAGCTCTTTCTATAATCTCTACTAATCATGTGGCAACGCTTGACACTGCTATACTTGGTGGTGAAGGTAACTCATGGAATACTAGATCGTAGGTAGGTGGTCACTACGACCTGAACTCATTCCCTCTAAACCCTTTATTATATACACGACTTTTATTGAGAAAAAAAACCTTGATTTAGGTAATATTTGTGTAATCCCATTAAATAATAGAAATAGTTAAATCTTATTATATTGTTACTAGTGATTAGAGATTTATATAGATTTATCTTGTCTTGTTACCTATTACCTATTACCTATTACCTATTACCTATTACTAGAGATTTATTTAGATAGATTACCTAATATCTAGTAAATCTAGATTTAGTTAGCCTTTCTTTTAGTTTGTCTTTATAGGGACATGTAATTCTTTAGAAAAAAAAAAAGAAAAAGAAAAAGAAAAAAAAAACCTAATTTAGATCGGTCGTACACCCTCATACTGACCCAATATGGAATGGTAAAGACCTATCTAGGATGAAAGCATGTAAAAGGGGTTTGAAATGGGCATGCAACCATGGACAACACGTCTTGGACAAGCAAGACCGGAATATCTATCATGTGGCCATTGACAACATGCCTTGGACATGCATGACCGTGACATCCTCCCCCACTCAATTGGTTGACGTCCTTGTCAACCGACCCGATCAAGCAAGACTAGGACATCTATCATGCAGCCATAAGCAACATGCTTTGGACAAGCGTGATCGTGGTACCAGTTAAACAGGAGGTTAAATCAAATGTATTTTTTAAAAATATTTTATTATTTTATATATGTGAATGTCTGTATCAGTTTGTGCAGAGTTTAACTCTCCGACAAGAAGAAAAAAGCAAGCTAATTTAGACCTTGCTACATTTGGTTGTCAAAGTTGGATATTAAATTCTAAGTAGGTGGCTACTATGAGTTTTTGTTTGTTCCAAAACTTTTATTATTTACATAACCCTTATTGACCACTATATAGGTGGTTAAACAAATTCTTTTGTAGTTGGCCATTTTCCATTTCTCCAGCATTATTGAATCACATTTTGTACTGTTTGACCAATATCACACATAACCAGTTGTCTGATTTCTACACTCTACTCATGCATGCATGCCTGCCTGCCTGCCTGCATATTGACAGGGTAGTCACATACCAATTCGACAACATAATTCGTACGACGTTAAATGCAGGGCCCGACTTCAGAAGACACCAACACGGATGGCTCAGTCCTATGGAAGTGTAGCGTAACATCAACCTGGGCGTGAGAAGAAGATGCCAACTCCCTCAACTCCCTCTCATTTAGCTGGTGGTTTGTGCATCCTTGCCTTAATCATTGGGTCAGTTTGGTCATATACTGTTCATCTTTTACCAGTTCCAGTTAAGTTGTAAACAGAATCAGCTGTTGGTTTTGGGGTCTTTTGTACTTTCTTCTTTTGGATTGATTTCAGGTATTTTTTGTTGGGCGGGAATGATCATGAGTTTATAAGCAAAGAATATTATCTCTATTGGCATGAGACCTTTTGAAGAAGCCCAAAGCAAAACCCTGAGAGCTTATGCTCAAAGTGGACAATATCGTACAATTGTGGAGATCCGTGATTCCTAACATGGTATCAAAAGTGACTAAAGTGTCAAACGAACGGTGTACCTTTTGGGGGAGCCTAAAGCAAAACCATAAGAACTTATCCACAAATTAGACAATATCGTATCATTGTGGAGATCCGTGATTCCTAACATTTTTTAATGTCATCTTATAGATACGATGGAAATTCCGGAAAAGCTGGAAGAGCAAAAGCTTTTTACCGGAGAAAAAAAGAAAAAGCCTAGTGAGCCATCCTTCTTTTAATTCTCACTGTTAATTCCTCATTTAGTCCTGTTTACTTGATTGCTTGATTGATTTCTCTCATTTTTTTTTTAATAATAAATTTAGTTTGTTTTTTTCGTCTTTAAATTAAAAATTTAAAATGTGCGTTGAAGTCTTTGAATTTTCAATTTTGTACTTGATAAGTTATTAATATGTTTTTTTTTAAAAAAATTTACTTGTGTGATTTTTTTAACGAATTTTTTTTTTCCTTCTGTTTATTGGTCTTTTAAAAAAATTGTTGTTTTAAAATTTTTCATTTTTAAGATAACTTATATTAAAAAAGTATTAAAAAGATAACAATGAATTATTATATTTTATAGGCAAAAAAATATATAATGTTTTATTAACATAATTTTTTAAGAATTTAAATATTAATATTACCTCTTTAATAATTTAAAATAATTAAATAAACAACTGGAAAATGGAGGTGTGTAATAAATGAAGAATAAATAATTTGATTAGGTAAAAATAATTTGAATTATTCTATATTTAATTAATTGCAATATTACTTACTATAATTGATTTTGGTTTAATAAGAAATAAATGATTTGAATCGACATATTAAGTGAGAGAATCATAATTGGAGGGTAAAATAGTAACACAATATAACAAAAATATCCATCAAATCTAAATGTGGAAATTTTGAGAAATAATGAGTTTATATTCAGTTTAAATTCCATTTTAGTTTATATAATTATAAGTTATTTATTTTAGTCCTTTGTATTTTGAATAAATTTCAAAATTAGTCCCTACCTTTATTTAAAGTTAACTTTTATAAAAAATAATTATGCAAAAAATAATTAAAATTAGGAGAAAGGATAATAACGATTATTAAAAAAAAATTCAATTTTAAGTTTTATTGAAATTATAGGGACTAAATTTTAATATTTGAAAGTATACCGGACTTAAATAATATTTTAACCTTAAATTTACATTTATCCAAACTTAAATTTTTGGGTTGAACTATATACTGGGCACTAAAAGATAAAATGAGAGAAACCATGAATAAAAAAAGATAGCTCGTGAATTTATTCATAGCTTATTATTCATAATAAGAGTATAAAATATTACTTTTTATATGAAATAAAATGAATTCTGTAGAAAAATATATAATTATGTATATAGAAAAAGATAAATATATTCTTAGCTTGTCCATTTTAATTTTCATTTTCTTCCAATTAAAGACAAAATTTTGAATTAAAAAAAAAAAAAAAAAATATATATATATATATATATATATATTCTTAGCCCTTTTAATAAAGCTTCCAATTATTCGTCCTTCCTATTTCCCACCTACTTTTTAGTTACCAAACGTTTGGATTCATTCACAAATTTGTTTAAATGGGATTTAACCCATTATTATTATTATTATTATTTATTAAAATTGATATTTATTTATGCCATTTTTGCCCTTGCTCCTTCAGCTTTATTTCCATTTGGGTCCTTTGTTTGTCTATGTGCATTTATAGATCAATGCAAACGTATTGTATGATGCTTAGTAATGGTATTTTTGTCTTTTCCATTGCTTTGAATTTTTTTTTTGTCATTATTTAATTTTCCTATTGAATACAAAAAAATATTAGGATTTACATATTTATTAAATATATTATAAAATAAGTATTTTAATTTTTAATTTTTAAAATATTTTTTTAGTTGATGACACGGATCTTAAGTTGGTTGGGTGGGTGACTCAAACAACCTAGATAGAGTTTACGCCCAACCCAACCTGAAAGTAGATTGAGTTGGATTGTCGGGTTGTTTTTTTAATAGCTAAAATTTTATAAAACTCAAAAATCAAATATTCACAAGTCACAATGTATCACTAACGTTAGTTACAAACTTCAAATATTTTTAATATTATAATAATTAAAAAAAGTATGGTAGGGTAGGGTTCGATTGTAACCATATTTTCGGGTTGGTCAGGTTGACCCGATAAAACACGTCAACACTCGAACCAACTCAACCCAACCCAAATCGAAAAAAATATAATTCAATCATATTTTTATCATTTGGGTTTGATAATCCAGGTTGATCGAGTTCTCGAGTCATTTCAACGTTATTTTGAAATGGTAAGGTGTAAAAAAAAAATAAAAAAAAAATAAACAATTTAATTGATTTTTCCAATTTTAATAAAAAAAATAAAAAAATTGCGCAAATTTGTAATTTATATTCCATTCAAGCCTTAATTTTACGCTGTAAAAAATAAACAAACCACTTTATTAAATATAATAAATAGTTGAAAGTTGACGGTAACGGAGATAACGGAGCAATTGGTGGTGGGGAGTTAGGTGAAAAAGAGAACCGCAAAAAGAAAAAGCATGGAATAAACGCGTTTCAGTTAACAGATTCTTTGACGGACTTTAAAAATAATTTCCTCTTATTTTCTTTTTTAAAAAACAATTAATTATTAATAAGTTGTATTTATTTATTTAAAAAAAAAAAGCCATTTCCTTCTCACCAACAATGGAAGGAAGACAGCCGGTCAACTACATGCTGTGTATTCGGTGGAACTTGAAAAGTCCAAAATACCCCCATAGTTTTGTTTTAATTACCAAGTTGACATTGTTAGGTGGCTTACAAATAACGACATAATTAGCATAAATTTTATTTTTTAATTATATGAAAAATAGAATTTTTAGTTTTAGTAGAAATAAATCACATTTTCTATTTATTTTTTTAGGGATCGGAAGGGGTTTCAAGAAATTCGTGAGGGTCGGGGTAGGGGTAGAGTAGGACCTATTTAAACGGAGATTCACGACTCGACTCGATTCGAGACGGTTCCCACAGGTTAAATGGACTTTTTTGTCCTCTTATTTCATCGTTTGAGCTCAATTTTGTATCATTTATGAAATGATCGGAGTTCGACCCTAGATGCTAGTATAATAAACAAGCTATATGAACATTCAACCTAAAACGACACCGTTTTGCACGAGTTTGTTAATATTTCTCCACGAGTTGGTACTTGGGTGGAGTCGTTATCCCATGACGTCATAACAAAGACTAAAGAATGGCATATTCGTTATTAAGTGGAAATATAAGGGTAGATTTTCAGACCACGTTCTAAATAAGTCTTTCAATTGGCTTCTTTACTGCTCGCTTTTTCTGTGCTAAAGAAGAAGAAGAAGAACCCACCGACGAATCGCCGGAGCGACTGCCGGAGCTGAAGAAACCGTCAATTCCGAGGAGACTTCAGATAGAGAAAGAGAGAGAGAGCAGAGAGAGATCTTGTTCTTGCATGGCAATGGCCGGATTCAATTCCTCGACATTCTTCCTGATCTGCGCCGCTGTGTTTGTGGTCTTCAGCTGCTCCTCAACCGCCGTCCACGGCGGCCTCGGGATCCACCACAGCCTCGGATGGATTCCTAACCAATCGACCTGCAAAGGCACAATAGCGGAGTGTTTCGGCGGAGAGGAGTTCGAATTCGATTCGGAAATCAGCCGCCGTATCTTGGCCACCAGTCAGTACATCAGCTACGGCGCTCTGCGGAGGAACACCGTGCCGTGCTCGAGACGCGGTGCATCATACTACAACTGCCAGCCCGGAGCTCAGGCTAACCCTTACAGCCGTGGATGCAGCGCCATTACAAGGTGCAGGAGTTGAGTAATTTGTTTGTACTCTCTGTTTAATAATCTCTTTCTCTCCTTTCAATGTTCATTGATCTTTTATTTTTTTCTTCTTTCTTTCTTATCTTTTTCTCTTTTTTGAGATTGCTTTGGTTGTTATACAAATTGAAAAGGGGAGATTGATTATATAATGTCGTCGTTGTCGTTATTGTAAGTGATGAAAATTGTTGTGCTCAATTAATTATATATATATATATATATATCTTCTCAATAATGTGATATTCTATTACTGGCTGGGATTTCTTTCCTCTTTCTTTCCTTTTGTCGATTGAAGGGAAAAGAGATTCTGCAAAGAGATTGAAGAACAAGAAAGGCTGTAATGGCTGGAATTAAGGAGAATTATGGCTCCCATCATGAGATAAGAGTAAGAACAAATTCATCAGTTGTTATAATTAGTATATTTCTCTTATAGAAACTGTGAAAGATTGTGTTTCTGATGCTGTTTTTGGGTTTAGATTAACTTTACAATGCCAATTTCTTTCCATTTTGGGTTTTGATCGGCTGACCAAACCATTTCCTTTCATTTACTTGTTTTTTTCTCTCTCTGTTCTCATCTGTTTATGGTAAAGAATCTTGAACTCTTTAGGAAAAATATTTAGAGAGGGAAGTTTTCCTTGAGAAATCATACCATACTACTGATTTGATTCTTGGTGCTCTTGAATTGGCTATCATGTTGAGGTTGGGTACTTTTCTTAGAACTTTCATTATATTGAATTTGTAACCATATGTATATGTCTATGCATTGATTATGGTTTTACTTAGTTTTAGTATGATATTGAGGATAATTGTGCATTGTAGAAGTAAAATGACTTCCTTGGATTGACCTAATGATCGAAAGGGCGAACCATATGTTCTTGAGTTACGGTTTCAATCTATGGTGTTGGTGGTTATCTATCTAGGATTTCCCGTTGTTATCTGAGGTTTGTTGAGATGTACATGATGTGGATGGGACATCATATATATATAACTCAAATGTGTTAAAGATTCACGAATCTCCACAAGATAATGTCCACTTTGAGTATAAACTCTCGTAGCTTTTCCCCAAAAGGTCTCGTACCAATGGAGATATTTTCCTTATAAACTCATGATCAACCCCTTTTGTTGAGAATTGTTGGGAGAGAAGTCCCACATCGACTAATTAAAGGGGTTGATCATGAGTTTATAAGGAATATCTCCATTGGTACGAGGCCTTTTGGGGAAAAGTTATGAGAGTTTATGCTCAGAGTGGACATTATCATACTGTTGTGGAGGTTCGTGAATCTTAATACATTTGAGTAGAGATAAAAGATATGCTTGTCTGAGTTGTTTAGACGTGAAGCATGGAGCGTTAAGGTTAAAAGTGTCAGCTTGAATACAGAGATCCCGAATAATTGAGGGTATGATTAGGCTTCTTGGACAAGGGAGTTGAATTTGATTCAAATTTGAGAAGTGGTTGTGATGTCCTATTTGTTGTTTTTGATTTGACATCCAATTAGAGCTTGGTATGATTTTGACATGTCAATTTTCTATTTCTCTTCTCCATGAAGATATGAACACCAAATCTGGATAGCCTCTCCATATTTGACAGGACCCATTTCCAACATCACTGATCAAACTCTACTACCCATCATGTTGTTTGATAATTTGAATGTGACAAAACATATCTCATTCCCAAATTCAGTTTAGATCTGATATAAACTCATGTAGATGTCTCGAGACGCGTTTGTCGATCTCGAAAACAAGGGAAAATGGAATAAACCCGAGTCCCTTATAGCCCTTTCTAGATCTTACACAATTTCTTTTGGTTGATTTAGCTGATAGGTAGGAAAGATGGTTGAGGAGTTTCATATGGGATCTTGTAGGATTTGAATCTGCAGCACAATCTTTTGATTTTGATTTGAATGGGTCACAGATCTAACTTGTCCTGCTGGGTTTGTTCATCCTTGTGTGACATCGATCTCGATATATGAATTTGAGACCGAGTAGACGATCCAACAGCTCAATGAGAGCGATGTCTACATGATATTCTCGGGGTGGATCTATTTCTGGCTTGTGTTCTTCCATGTAGTGTTTGTTTGGTTCATGACCTTGAGGAGTTTCATATGGGATCTTGTAGGATTTGAACCTGGATTTTGATTTGAATGGGTCAATATCTGACTCTTCATCCTTGTGTGATGTCGATCTCGTTATATGAAGTTGAGACCGTGTAGACGATCCAAATAGCTCAAAGTTTTAAGATCCCACATCGGTTTGAAAGGGGAACGAAACATTCCCTTGTAAGGGTGTGGAAACCACTCCCTAACAGATATGTTTTAAAATCTTGAAGGGGAAGCCCAAAAGGGAAAGTCCGAACAATATCTGCTAGCGGTGGGCTTGAACAGTTACACAAAGAGAGCAACGTCTACATGATATGCTCGGGGGTGAATCTATTTCTGACTTGTATTCTTCCATGTAATGTTTGTTTGGTTCATGACCAAGTTAATTAATGGTTGGGCCATGACACCCTAGCAGTCACCTAACTGTTGCACATTGTGGTTCCCTTTACAACCAGAAGTTGTACGAATCACCTTTTAAGCATCACTCCTCTCTTTGTTGTCTGTCTTTCCCTCCATGGCAAAGGGCATCGAATGCCCTCATTTTGGTCCGTTCATATTGGGTCGTTTTTTTCAAATAGTTCGAGTGAGTTTGACGTATCCAAAGTGCTTCTCGGAGTGCTTCTAGAACAAATACTTCACAGAGGATTCGCCTCACCAAACTCATTATTAGTATGTTTGAGGAAAAGATCATGAAAAAAGCGATCAAAATGGTGCTTGAATCTATTTACGATTTAGAGTTTTTAGACACATCGCATTTTCTCTTGGGGCGAGGTCGCCACTCGACAATTAGGTTTCTAATTCAATTTGTTGCGGCGTGTAGAATAATGTCTTGGGCTACTCCAAGCCACCTACTTATTTGTATTGCTACAATCATACTGAACAAGAAGAATGTTGTAATTTTACGATGCCAAGTTAACTCGATATCATTATGTCTGCCGTCAAATCCTAGGGTTCAACCTTGGACAGATGTAGACATCAAAAGTGGCAAGAGTCGTACGCTCACAAAATTATAAAGAAAATAAATAATTAGCTAAAGTAAAAGATACACGATAGAATCGACGTAAAAACGTTTAGAATCGACGTAAAAACGTTTAGAATGACATGACGCCATAAACAATACGATCTGAACAAGCGTGACCATGAAAAATATCATTAATCAAATTTTATATATAATTTTAAAAGATCATACTAAAAGTGTTTAATTTAGCGGCACATAAACGAGAGTGATCTTCATTCCATTGCCAATGACTATTTATCTTTACTTTGTGCATCTAAATCGATGTTTTTCGACATTTTGAGCTACATCCCAATGCAGTCCTAGATGAGCATAATCGAGAACTCAAATGAACCCAACAAAGGCTCCAAGACCTAACCCAGTCAACGTTCTGTTCTATAAAAAGTTCTATAAAAAGTATCATGACCCGATGATTGATGGGATAACTGAAATATGTCTTAATAATCTTAACAAACAATTATGAAAGATCTATGTTTATGATGTGCACAAATACAATAGTGGAAGCTCGAGATTTCATTCATAGGGAACTCTATGCCGTGAAAACCGATACTATAGGGAAGTATTTGTAGCTCCCATCACAAATGCTTGAAGTAAAGGTTATTATTATTATTATTATTATTATTATTATTATTATTATTTAAGGGAAATTGTTGTTATTATTATTATTATTATTATTATTATTATTATTATTATTATTATTATTATTATTGTTGTTGTTGTTGATAATTTAATCACAAACAATTGGGCCAACAAATTGGGCCATGAAATAGATTTTGGTCCAAGTAATTGGGCCTCTCCCATTTCATCCGGCCCAAGACTCGGCCCTTATAAAGCCCAAGATTCTCCTCAACACATGGCTGCACCAGCTCAAGTAAGTTAGATGCTCTTCGCGTAATTTCATATCACTTTTTTGTTCTTGCTGTTTTTCTATAATGAATTTCTATATACGAACGGAATTTTCTTTATGGGAGTAATAATAGTTTGAATTAAGTTTTGTTCGTTAGCTCATGTTGTGAATTTGGTGATTGTCTTTTTGGATAAGGTCGAAAATCCGTTCCCTACAATGAGCATACGTCGAGGAGGCCGCCGCCGGACGTGCCGTCTCTTTACTTCATGGAAGAATCATTTACATCGGAATGCCTGTAAGTGCTTGAATTAGTGTTTGTCCAGTGCTGTACGATTTAACTCGTTAATCGATAAACTATTCAACGAATAGAAATGGAGAATTTACGACTGTTTTTTCAACAACGTGTTTTCGAGCAGTTTCAATAGAAGAAAAAAATCAAAAGAAGAAGCATGTTCTTCGAACTTGTAAAAAATAGAAAGGTGCATCTCATGATAATCACATATTTTCGACCTCTAGAGACGTACAGAGTGATGAAAATTCTAGTTCAGGAATGAGTGAGTCATGCTGTTTTAGGAACCTTGTTTGTTGAACTGAAAGTATCAATTGGAGTACTTTGGTATCGTGATCACCTTAGAATAGATTTTGTGAGTACATTCAAGTGCTGAATTTGAAGTTCGGCAGTAATTCTTGAAATTCTTGGCAAGTTCTCAATTTATTTTAACTGATTTTTGTTGTAAATTGTCATAAGTTTTGATTTGATTTAGTCATATCGAAATTTGATATCGGGATTTGGGAATGTTTTGTACGTCACATTGTATTTCTTGAGTGACATATTGGGTGAGAGTCTATATAGTGTGATAGTGAGGTATTCACTTGCAACGCTTTGTTTTATTAGTGATTGGTTGCTATTCGTGGATGTAGGGGAACTTCTTCTCTCCGAACCATGTAAATATCTTGGTGTCTCTTTGTGTAATTTCGTTCATTGGTGTTGTGAGTACATTTGTTCCGCTTTCGGCGCACAACAAATTTCATTTATTTCCTCTCGACTTGCATAAGCTTTACTGAAATAGACATTCACTGTATAAGTGTTTTACGGTTTTTAAAAAAATTAATTTCGAGGCATAATTGATTTTGAATGTTTAAGAAACGATTGTGCATTCGTTCTTAGATAGTTTTTGATTTCCATCTTATAGAAGAAATTTTCTGCTTCACGCAAGCATGTCATATGGTTACTTACCTAAAATCTCCTCATTCAATTATTTCTGCTTTCAGTTTGTTCCAGCTGTCACAGAGCTAGTTATTGCTGAACTGATGTACCTGCAATGGATGGATCCAAAAGAACCAATATATCTTTATATAAACTCCACAGGAACAACTCGAGATGCTGACGATACTGTAAGCTTTTAATTTATTCAGCTACCTGAAACAAGTGGAATTAAGTTGTGAAGGGCATGCATTTCTTTCCTCATGCTTTACAATATCATCTGCCTGCATTTTTTAGGTTTTGTATTCAGACTATAAATCTGGCTCGTTTATCTACGTGTTGACATGAATATCAACTTGTTTGTCTTGATCAGGAGTTCCTTTGTTTGAGATGTTACAGGACTCATTTTCTAATTTGTTCATCATTAATAATTAAGAAAAACAATTAAAATGAGATTGTAATTTTTAGATTTTTTCTTCCAAAAGTATGTTTAATTGTAATTGCTAAGAGCAGCTTCTTGATCCACAGTCTGTGAACTTGGGCTGGGTTTGATGCTGCTCGTGACGTTCTTATTCGTGCAAAAGAGGTCAAGATCCTTCTATAGTGATGTAATTGATTTTGAAGTAGAACTCAGTTTCTTTGACTCTGATTTTTGCTGGTGTTGAGGATTGTTGGGTGGAGTCCCACATCGGCTAATTTAGGGTTTTATAAGTGAGGAATACATCTTCATTAGTACGAGGCCTTTTGGGGAAGCCCAAAGCAAAGTCATGAGAGCTTATACTCAAAGTGGACAATATCATACCATTGTGGAGATTCGTGATTCCTAACATGGTATCAGAGTCATGCCCTTAACTTAGCCATGTCAATAGAATTCTCAAATATCGAACAAAGAAATTGCTAGCCTCGAAAGTGGAGTCAAAAGTGACTCAAGTGTCGAACGAAGGGTGTACTTTGTTCGAGGGCTCTAGATAAAGGAGTCGAGCCTTAATTAAGGGGAGGCTGTTCGAGGGATCTATAAGTCTCAGGGGAGGCTCTATAGTGTACTTTGTTCGAGGGGAGGATTGTTGAGGACTGTTGGGAGGGAGTCCTACATTGACTAATTTAGGGACATGGGTTTATAAGTGGGAATACATCTTCGTTGTTATGAGGCCTTTTGGGGAATGACTAATTTAGGGACATGGGTTTATAAGTGGGAATACATCTTCGTTGGTATGAGGCCTTTTGGGGAAGCCCAAATTGTGGAGATATGTGATTCCTAACATGGTATCACAGCCTAGGCTATTAGAAACCACGGATCACCACAATGGTATGATATTGTCCACTTTGAGCATAAGTTCTCATGGCTTTGCTTTTGGTTTCCCCAAAAGACCTCGTACCAATGAAAATTTATTCCTTACTTATAAACCCATGACCATCCTCTTAATTAGTCAATGTGGGATTCCCTCCCAGCAATCCTCAACATAGGCAACGTTTATTTCTACTCTTTTTTTGATCTCACATGTTCCGACGTACAACTTCAATATTTTGATGAGAAGACCATTGTACATGGATGTACGACAAGAGAGAATTTGGAGTTATAGACAAGGTAACCTAACGCACAGATTTTTTTAGGGTATAACACGATGCACATGCTTTGTTGCTTATAATTGTAGTATATAATTCTAATTTGGCAAGTTGGCACCAGATTCTTTGGCGCGGTCAGGAGACGATTATGGCTGATGTCGCTGCCCCAGAGGAATGAGACAAAGGAGCTGGCATCAAAGTTGTAGATGAACTCTAGATTCCCTCTCAAATCTACTCTCCATTCATAGCAAGTAAGCCGGTTGTTTCTCCTTTTTGCAAACTCAAAACGTTGTTCCATCCTCCAGTATTCAAGTTGCAAATGTCTTAGAAAGCCAATGGAATTTGATTTTCTTTTTGTTGGCAGTGTTTCACTGGAATTGGATTTGGGAGAGAGAATCAAGGTCCGTGCCTCTATCTCTCTAGATCATAGACTGGTAATTACTTTTAGTACATTTAGTTCTTAAAATTGAGGAAATTTTGCTTTACTTAGTAGTTGAAATCTTAACATTGAGATAAATATTGTATGGGTCGCACATGCCTTCCACAAGAAAAAGGCTAAATTATAAAATAAGACCACTTGTTTAAAAAATAGCCTTATTCTTCGCAATACTATCTTTGACTTTTCATAAATGTTTGAATAATGCCATTGAAGTAGAAAAACTGCTAGAATGATGGATGAAATCTCGACTTGTCTAGATGCCATTTTTTCATATTGAATCCACTGTTGCGTCGTTCCAAGTTTGTTCGATCGATTTTTCGTCCAATATTCTAATGGATTTCAATTCCGAGAGGAGTTTTGAAACCTTTATGATAGGACAATGATAATATTGCAACTTTTAAAAGAAGAGGTACTTTTGAAGCAATTGACAAGGTTTAGGCGTTTTTATAAGAGCTATCAATAACTACCTTGGATTGGTCTAATGGGTTTATAAGAGCTATCTAAATAATAAAAGGCTTTGCGAGAACAAGTTTGTCAGGGTGGTTACCTACATAGAATCTAATATCGCACTGTGAGATTCCACGTCGATTGGAGAGGGGAACTAGTACTGGCAAAGACGCTGGGCCTTGAAGGAGGGTGGATTGTGAGATTTCACATATGTTAGAGAGGGGAACGAAACATTTTTTATATGGGCGTAGAAACCTCTCCTTAGCAGACACGAGAGAGGGGATCAAAACATTTTTTTATAAGGGTGTAGAAACCTCTCCCTAGAAAACACGAGAGAGGGGAACGAAATATTATTTATAAGGGTGTAGAAATTTCTCCCTAGCAGACGGAAAGGCCGAAAGGAAAAGTCCAAAGAAAACAATATTTACTAACAGTGGACTTGAGCTGTTACACATACAATTTTAGCAATCAAATATAGTAATATCATACCATCGTTTCATGAAAATGTCTAGGGAGACAGACGCACATAGATATAAAATAATAATAATAATAATAAAAACACCAATAATGTAGCCTCCTCCAACTTGATTGTTTTTAATAAATTATCTTGGAAGATTATTTAGATGATTTTGACAGTTAACACTCTCTTCTTTCTCATGCATTGTTGGATCCAACTAAATTTCCAACATGGTGGAATGAGTTTTATTTTTCTACTCTCTGTTTCTTAAATGTTTGCAGTTTCATTAGTTGCAAGGGAATGCTTTCAAGTTGCACATACTCCCATGTTGGATTGCAGAGTCAACTGCAAGTTATCAGAGATCATCAAGAGAATCATTATCTTGCTGGAAGATTGTCTCCCCCTGACAGCTGACTCGCCACATATTTGGGTATGTATAACATTGAAAATTTTTCATTCCCAATTATTATATATTTGTTAAAAATAAGAACTATCATAGAATCCCTAGTGATCCTTAGGGTAAAGGAAACAAAAGGTTTATTAGGAAATAGGTTTGAAGCTCGGCCACGGTGAGATCCCACAATCCTACATAGGTTGGGAGGGGAATGAAACACCTTTTATAAGGGTGTGGAGATCTTTCTCTAGCAGACGCGTTTTAAAAAATCCTGAGGGAAAGCCCGAAAGGAAAACCCAAAGAGGACAATATTTGCTAGTAGTGGACTTGGGCCGTTACAGATGGTATCAGAGCCAGACACCGAGCGATGTGCCAGCGAGGAGGCTGTTCCCTGAAAGGGGGTAGACACGAGGCAGTGTGCCAGTAAGGATGCTGGGCCCCAAAGGGGGGTGGATTTGGCGAGGGTCCCACATCAATTGGAGAAAGGAACCAGTGCCAACGAGGACACTGGGCTCTAAAGGGGAGTGGATTGTGAGATCCCACAATCCCACATTGGTTGGGGAGGAGAACGAAACACCTTTTGTAAGGGTGTGAAAACCTTTCCCTAGCAGACACGTTTTAAAAAACCTTGAAGGGAAGCTCAAAAGGGGAAACCCAAAGAGGACAATATCTACTAGCGGTGGACTTGGGCCATTACAGTCATCGATCTAAGATACTGAAGTATTATAATATAAAGATATAGAGTTACATATGATTAGTTGAGGTACTTGAAACTTGACTAGGATGTGTAGTAACCCAGATTACAAAATATTAGTTTATCAATTAGGGTCGAGAGATTTGAGGGAATAAGTTTTAAGTTTGGTAACCACGTCTTTAGGATTTCATATCCTACAAACCACCTTAACAATAGATGTAATAGGGTGACGTGGTAGTTTCATATGAGTATAGTTGAGATGCATGCAAGGTAACGATTAGACTTCGTGTAAGGACTTTTGATGATAACGATAATAACTTCTAAGCAAAGTTTTAACAGCAAGAACAAAGCTATCGTGAAGGCTGTTAAGAATGACTTGTGTCCTCGTATCTTAAAATTCAAAGATTTATTGAACATAAACGAAAAAGTTTATAAACTAAAATTATAATGGTTTAGATACAATTGCACAAATTGATATTATAACTCGAATAAGATCTCATAGCCTTTTTAAAACGTTCTTATCATTCCCTTTGGTTATAGATTAATTATTTTGTCTAGTTGGCAACAGATTTTATGTTATATAAAAATATATTTAAAGATCTAGATGTTGCCATTTTGTTTGAAAATTTTAATTTACAAAAATAATTCATTTTTTATTTGAATTATTTCATTCTTAGTTTGAATAAAGTAGGATATGCAAATCATGTACTTATAATAATTTTAATTAGATCTCACATTCTTAATTAATCTTAATTTAATACTAAATTTTGTTATTATATATAATTTCTTACGTTTGCTTATATTCGACAAAATTCTAGACTTGTATTGTATTTAGGTTCATTTCTATGGTATGTCTCGGGTAGGCTCATACTGGTTGGATTTAGATATGCTCTTGCCATAGGCGACTTTGAGGACGTCGTCGAGGCAGATGTGCTCTTCTTCTTAGAAATACCATTTTTTTTGAATTATAGAGTACAAAAGGGAGAACGGGTCAAGTTTGAAGCTCGGTTGCATGTGCCATAAATTTATATATGAAATTATTATTAAAAAATTGAAATAAAATATCTCTTCCTTAAAATTGATTCAACCTTGGAAGGATTGCGTTATTATATATGAAGAAAGATATGAATGGTTTCATTATAAAGAGATCTCTTTTCTTTTGAATCTCTTAACTTTTTTCCTCTCTAAACATGGAAGCTCTTCCTTTCTTTGTTGGAGTGATAGGTAAAACAAATTAATGTTCTTCATAATTAATTCTTTTTTTCTTCTCCTTTTATATATTATGAATTTCACTTGTTGTTTTTTTTTTTTTTTGCTTTTTCAGGAAACATCATCTCTGTGTTGTTCTTCCTTTCTCCCGTGTAAGTTCTCGACAAAATTTCGCCCCGTTCAATAACCGATTTTGTAGCTAAAACAATTTTCTTTCACGAGCTGGTTTTTAAGATTGTTTTTAAATTTGGCTAAAAAAACAAAAAAAAAAAAAAAGTTCCCGTTTAGATTTAGTTGCTTCTAAAGAACGTTACCTCAAAACGAGTTAATAACTAGTTGAGCTATGCTCGGCTCAAGTTAGCAGATAGAATGGGACGGGACGTAAAAGAAAAATGATTAGTTATTGAATGGTCTTTTTTNTTTTTTTTTTTTTTTTTTTTTTTTTTTTTTTTTTTTTTTTTTTTTTTTTTTTTTTTTTTGCAGGAAAACATTTTGGATAGTGTTGAAGAAAAGATCAACAGAAGAATTTGACAGTCTTCCGTATGTTTCGACTTTCCTCACAGCTGCTTTGTGGGCTTACTATGGCCTAATCAAACCTGATGGCTTTCTCATTGTCTCTGTCAATATCTTTGGAATTTCCCTTCAACTTTGCTACCTCACCATTTTCCTTCTATTTTCACCTCCAAACATGAGGGTATGTTCTTCCCGTCAAGCCGTCGTTACGTGTTTTTTTACGTCACTTTATGGTTTCAAGTTGATTTTCGACGTTGTTGACTTTTTATCGATATATTAGTATATTTCGATCTCTAAGATCCTGTTTGATAACCATTTTATTTTAGGGTTCCTGATTGTCTGATTTTTTATCGTAATTAAAAAAATATTTAAAATTTAAGTTTGCTTTTCAAAATTTAGGTTGGTTTTTGAAAATGGGGTTTATCAAATTTATGAGCTTAATTTATAAAAACAGGGAAAAAATGATTACAAAACGGGCGGAAAAATATTATAATATTATATTGTGATTGTAATGATTTGTTAATGTTGTCGTTCTTGTTTGTTACTAACTATGTTTGTGTATTTGTAGGTTAGAACTGCAACTCTAGTAGCAATTTTCGACGTTGGATTTGTGGGAGCAACAATCTTGATATCGTATTTGATGTTACATGGGACTTCTCGAATCAAGGTCATTGGATTCATTTGTGCTGCTCTCAACATTATGAACTGTGGTTCGCCACTTGGAATAGCGGTTAGTAAAACCCTTTTTATTATATTCAAAATCACTTCGACACACGCTCTTAGCCATTTAAAACAAATTTTTATAGTAAGAAATCATTGTGTTCGAAGTGTAAAATCAAACATTAAGTTGATTTTTGAAAGATTTCGGACATATTTCAGGCTGACAAAAATGATTTTAACTATTTCGAAATCACTCCCGAAAATACCCTAAATATGTCCGGGTTTTCCGGACCACCGTCTTCTCTAGAAGCTCATATGATAATATTATGATGCAGAGGAAAGTGGTGAGAACTAGAAGTGTGGAGTATATGCCATTTCTTCTCACTTTGTGCATATTTTTGAACTCTGGGGTTTGGACTTTCTATGCTGTGCTTGTCAAAGATCCCTACATTGGAGTAAGTCTTCATTCTCTCTCTTCATACTTTCATGCATTTTTTTGGACTTTAAGGTCTTAAACATCTGAGTATCGACCTCGGGAGAAATGTCGAGGTCCCAATTTGTGATGTCCCACATTAGTTGGGGAGGAGAACAAAACACCCTTTATAAGGGTGTGAAAACCTTATCCTAGCAAACGCGTTTTAAAGCCTTGAGGGGAAGCCCGAAAGGGAAAGCCCAAAGAGGACAATATCTGCTAGCAGTGGGCTTGAGCCGTTACAAATGGTGTTTCGTTCTCCTCCCCAACTCATGTGGGACTCTCACAATGGAGGGGAAGCTCGAAAGGGAAAGCCAAAAGAGGACAATATCTGCTAGCTGTGGACCTGGGCCGTTACAAATGGTATCAAAGTCAAACACCGGACAATGTGCCAGCAAGGAGGTTGTCCCCTGAAGGGGGTTAGACACGAGGCGGTGTGCCAGTAAGGATGCTGGGCCCGAAGGGGGGTGGATTTGGTGGGGTCCCATATCGATTGGAGAAAGGAACCAATGCCAGCGAAGACACTGGGCCCCGAAGGGGTATGGATTGTGAGAGTCCCACATTGGTTGGGGAGGAGAACGAAACACAAGGGTGTGGAAACCTTTCCGTAGCAGACGTGTTTTAAAGCCTTGAGGTGAAGCCCGAAAGGGAAAGCCTAAAGAAGGCAATATCTGATGGCGGTAGGTTTGAGCTTGGGCCGTTACACAATTTCACGAAAATGTTAATAAAAGTATGGTCTTGCTAGGTATTATTTTTGCTTTAGTTTCTATTTGCATGTTCCAGTGTTTGAACTCGAGCTTTTTTAGGGCATTTTTGTAGCTGAACTTGGATTAACGTCATATTGGTTACTTTACTAATAACCTTTTAGTTTTTTAGATGAATATATTCAATTTTCAGTACCGTTTAATTTGATGAAATTGAAATCTCGTTGATTTGATATGTTGTTGATCTATTGTGTAGGTACCCAATTTGATTGGATTCCTTCTCGGAGTCATGCAATTAGTAATCTACGTCGTTTACATGAACGAGTCTAAACTATCCAAAGAAGATCATTCATCGATACACGATCAACTTCTTCCACCACATTTTGATACAACACCTGATCTCCTATCGAGTCATTCACAGTCCAACTCGAGCAAGATAGTTCTAAAAATCACAACATGATTCACGCCAATGTAACTCTTCTCCACATATTAAACGACGAATTCTTAAATTTTAATGGGTCAATGTATACGTTTATCAAGGCATGAATCCAAATTCCTCGATTTTAATTTTTTTTTCTAATAACAATTATTGGTGACGTTGACCATCTTCAATGCATCAAATTCCTCGAGTTGGATCTCCCATAGCTAAGATGAACTCATTCGTAATAGTAGATTCACCATTTTTTGAGAAGTACCCTCCCTCGTTCTTTGTGAATGATGTTCTTAATCAAATTTCTCTCCCACCATGACTCGATTTGGACCCATAGCTTTCTTGTTCATTTCTATTTTAGTAAAATCCTCTTGTTTTCCAGAGCTCGTGGTGTTTGTCACACGCACTCCAAATAAAAGTAGTTTGATAACTAAATAGAAGTTTACCTCAAATGAAATTATAACGAGGTATATTTGTTAGACTGGCTTATAGTTTCATCTTACTTTTTTCAATAGGATTAAGTCAATGTTGAATTGGGCTTTCACCGTGAATCATTAGACCCTGTGTAACAACACAAGCTCACCGCTAGCAGATATTGTCCGCTTTGGACCGTTGCGTATCACCGTCAGCCTCACAGTTTTAAAACGCGTCTACTAGGGAAGAGGTTTCCACACCCTTATAAGAAATGTTTCGTTCCTCTCTCCAATCGATGTGAGATCTCACAAACTATCCCCCTTGGGGGGCCAATGTCCTCACTGACACATCGCCTAGTGTCTGGCTCTGATGCCATTTGTAACAACTCAAGGTCACCGTTAGTAAATATTGTCTGCTTTGACCCTTTACGTATTGCTATCAGCCTCACAGTTTTAGAACGCGTCTACTAGGGAGAGGTTTCCACACCCTTTGTTCCCCTCTCAAATCTATGTGGGATCTCACACTCGGGGCATGTAAGGGCACGCCACATGGGCTCAGACCGACTCGGGCTAAGCTAGACTTATGGACTTTTGACCTTTTTGCTTCATCATCTGAGCTCAATTTCATCTCGAATTTAGATTGATTCATATTCAGCCTCAACTGCTTTTTGTTTCTTTAAATTTGATCCGATTGTCGAAATTTACGTGTAACACTTATTATCGTTCACTTTGAAAAATGTTAAAAAGTGGTTGATATGACCATTATGGTTGAGAATGCCACCTCTATGTGACCACCAAGTTGGCAACATGTTACTTATTGCCCCAAATGCAACGTCGTACCAAACTCTTTTGCACCAATGAGATCTTTGTATTAATTGTTATTATGGTCCAACCCTACTTTGATTTAATGTTTATAACCGATGTTAATGATGCATTATGACTTGTAAATGTTTGATATTTTAAACTATAAGAGATTTTAGTTATTAATTTAATGGATAAGTATAATCTTTTTAAATAATTAAAAAAGCAACCTAACAACTAGGGGTATACATGGTCCGAGTTGGGTTGAGAGATTTTTTTGACCCAACCCAAAAGTTCGGGTTGGTTGAATTGGTAAACCAACCCAACCCAACCCCTGACACTGAACTCGGGCGTGGGTGTCCTTAGAGAGGTCTTTTTATTTTGCTCGGATCAACCCAAAGATTTTATCCACGAAACCGAATCAATTCAGTTTGAGTTTAGAAAAATGAACCCAACCCTACCCAAAATGCTAATCCAACCCTACTCGAAATGTTAATCCAACCCTACTCGAAATGTTAATCCAACCCTACTCGAAATGTTAATCCAACCCTACCCGAAATGCTAATCCAACCCAACCCAACCCAACCCTTATAGTTCGGATTGAGTTGGGTTGGTCCGGATTGTCGGGTTGAATGTACACTCCTACTAATAACACAAATCAATCCAATTTGAAAAAATAGATGATTTAGTTGGATTGAGTTGTGAATTCTATTTAGATTGCTGCAGTCACGAACCTAATCAATCCAAATTTTTTAGGTTGGTCTAAATTATTTTTCCAAATCAATCCAACCGAATCTGTGTACAACCCCATCTAAGCCCTGCATATGTGTCCCTCATGACAACTATTTGAATATTAAATATTGTATATATATATGAAATTCTGTGTAAAATGTCCATTACAATTGATTATGATTACTTGATTCTTCATGAGTTTGAATGTTTCCAAAAGAGAGGATTAATTAGGGATTCAGATAAGCACGAAGTTATGAACATCATCAATCACTTGTTTTGATTGTAATAATGGAAGAAATCCAATTCAGAAGTAGACGCATCATCCATGGCCAAATTCCAAATCTCCTAGGTGCGCCATTTCGCTATCTTGCGCGGTCAGCTCTCGCTTGAAGATTTCAACAAAAATGCAAAACGATATCGAGAAATTCCTTCTCCCTCATTATCGATCCATTTTCAGAGTTTGCCGCTCTCGAATTTGTCTGTAAGAACTTCTCTCTCTCTCTCTCTCTCTCTCTGTCGCTGAGATTTAGAGAATCGGAATCTTTTCGTATATTTGTTGCTCGGCTTCTCTGTGTTGACTCATTTTCTTCTTCTTCTTCTTGTTTGTGTTGTTTGGATTCGTGAATCGGAAGCTTTTCGACTTCGATTTGATTTTGTGGTTCTTTAGAAGAGTTGGATGTTTACTTTTCTTCGATTTGGAGGATTTTCTTCAACTTGAAACAAGCCGATACTGATTTTTCGCTGTTTTGAAGATCCGTTCGTTGTTTAAACGGGCGAAATTGAGGAATTAGGGCAAGTTGTAGGGCAGAGAAGTTGATATTTGTGGAGTGAATCTTGGGAGGAAACTGTGGGGAAGGATGATGATGATGACAATGGAAGGGATGGAGAAGGGAGTTTTGGATGATATAATTAGAAGGCTGTTGGAAGGGAGAGGAGGCAAACAGGTTCAGCTTTCAGAGGCTGAAATCCGGCATCTGTGTGTGAACGCCAGGCAAATTTTCCTCTCTCAACCAAATCTTCTTCGCTTGAAAGCTCCTATGCGCATCTGTGGTCAGTCTTCTTTCTCTCCCTTTCTTCTGTTTCTTTCTTTCATTTCTGAATTCTATTGTTTTCTTATGCTGTTTTGGACATTCCTTTGGTGGATTGTAGCTTTGGTTGTTGTTTGGTTTGATGTTTTTACCATTCGAACATCTAGCTCTTGCTCGTTGGTATATGTTTTAACTAGTTAAACTATGTTCGCAAAGCCAAGTTCTTGGGTTGCGGGGGGAGAAGAGCGGACATGGGGACTTGGGCATTCCTTTTAGGGTGAGCCCGTGTGGGGCTATGGGGGCGGTATGAGCGGTCTGGTGTCCAAGGCAATTGGTTGTTGGTATATGTTTTAACTAGTTAAACTATGTTCGCAAAGCCAAGTTCTTGGGTTGCAGGGTGAGAAGAGCGGACATGGGGACTTGGGTTAGGGCGCAGTGTAACTAAGAGAGTCATTCCATTTAAGGCGAGCCCGTGTGGGGTTATGGGGGTGGTATGAGCGGTCTGGTGTCCAAGGCAATTAGTCAGACAACGACGAATGAACTTGTTAGATTAGTATTAGCCGCCTCTCCCGAAAGAAAATGGGAAGCGCGGGAGCTATGGGATTGGTAAGGATTGGTGTTTAGTTTGTGGGTTTTAAAGGTTTTGGTGTTTGGAGTTGGTAGAATTGACAAACTTGTTGTTTAGATAAACAAACGTAAATTTTACAAGTCAATGAAGTTGGTAGGATTGATCTTTGTTTGGTTTGTGCTTAAAGCTAATGTATTGTTCATTGTGGCTTGCAAAAGCTTCAGCTATGGAGTTTGTAGAATTAGCAAATGTGTAGTTTGGACGAGTAAATTCACGTGTTGGCTCGATTTTGTATTCCAAGCTGTATAAACTCAATCTACGAGATATCTTTTCATTTCTTCAATGAAAAATTTTGCTTCTCGTTCTTAAAAGCCTCTAATCGGCAAGATGAACATTAAACACTCCGGTTATTTGTCTTGATGAACCAAGCTTTCATGCATGCCGATGAACCCTAAACATTCCCTTAGGTTATTTGTCTGTGTAAATCTTGATGAATCAAGCTTTCGTGCGTGCCGATGAACACTAAATACTCCCTTAGGTTATTCGTCTATGTAAATCTTGATGTATCAAGTTTTTGTGCGTGACGATGAACACTAAACACTCCCTTAGGTAATTTGTCTATGTAAATTTTGATGGATCAAGCTTTCGTGTGTGCCGATGAACACTAAACACTTCCTTAGGTTATTTGTCTGTGTAATCTTGATGAATCAAGCTTTCGTGCATCCCAAATGCTCGACTCTTGATGCAATTTTTGCCTTTTCGTTTCGATTCTTTTGAATTATAACCTCATTTCATATGGTGCGTCTTGTTGCTGGCTTATTATAGGTGATGTTCATGGTCAATACAAAGATCTTCTTAGATTATTTGAGTATGGTGGGTACCCTCCTTCTGCCAATTATCTATTTCTTGGCGACTATGTCGACCGAGGGAAGCAAAGTTTGGAAACGATATGTTTACTTTTGGCGTACAAAATACGACATCCAAATAAAGTATTTCTCTTGAGGGGGAACCACGAAGATGCAAAGATCAACCGAATCTATGGTTTCTACGACGAATGTAAAAGGAGGTTTAACGTTAGGCTATGGAAAATATTTACTGATTGTTTCAACTGCATGCCTGTGGCTGGACTTATTGATGACAAGATCCTTTGTATGCATGGAGGAATATCTCCAGATTTGAAAAGTTTGGATCAGATTACGCAGCTTCCGAGGCCTACCGAGATTCCCGACAACGGTCTTCTCTGTGATCTGCTTTGGTCCGATCCTGATCCTAGTATTCAGGGATGGGCAGACAGCGATCGAGGCATTTCATGTACTTTCGGAGCAGATCGAGTGGTTGAATTCTTAGAAAAGAATGACCTTGATCTCATTTGTCGCGGTCATCAGGTAAACAAGCTTGTTCGTTAACTCTATATCAAATGTTGTCTTTTGTGTTTCGAAGCGTTCTTGTTGTAGTTTACAGAGACTGCACGTTGACGAGGAGTATAAACTGCAAATATTTCGATCTTTTGCTTCGTAATCACTGTTACGAAAACCAGTTTCTTGATCAAACAACTAGGATAAGTAGAGGATGGATATGAATTGTCCTAGATGTTTAGAATTTTGAGTTCTGTTCATTCTATTACACAGGTGGTGGAGGATGGATATGAATTCTTTGCTAAAAGAAGATTGGTCACGATATTCTCGGCTCCAAACTACGGCGGAGAGTTTGACAACGCAGGTGCTCTATTAAGCGTCGATGAATCTCTAGTTTGTTCTTTCGAGATATTGAAACCCGAGCTAAAACCCTCAGGAAGTAGTTCAGGTGTAATTCTTAAAAAGGTATGATCCAAACGTCTTCCTCTTAACATATTACTTTCGATTTCGACTTAACATTGCCTCTTATCTTTTCTCGAGCAGCCTCCCAAAATTGGAAGAGCTTAATTACTCGGAGGAACTCCTTATCGATCCTAGGAAGACGAAAGACCAAGCTCGAGTTGCTCATAGTTTTCAAGCTTGTAATGACCATCATGCCAGAGTTCGGTCGATCGAAGGTGTAAAAATCGAGTATGTCTATGTCCCGGTATCCAAACAGGTGGTAGATTTAGAAGTTGTGTGTGTGTAAAGAGAGATGCTTCTTCCATGATGATTATAAGTGATTGAATTTCTTTTCTTCAATCCTTTTGATTGTTCTATCTTTTCTTTTTAAATTCACTAACCAAAGCAAAATTCTTTGAACAAACCCTAATAATATTCCAAACATCAAGGGAAAAGAAAGAACGCAATCAAATAAATATGAAGACTTTTAAACTTAAAGAGCTTACCAAGTCAATGAAGCTCTGCTTCAACAGTTGCACAGCAACGAACTGTTATGGTCACCAAAATTCTTGTATGAGTAATGAACAATCCATAGAATTTTATCACAATTTCCAATCCTTTCTATCATTGTACAACTAGATAACTCACTTTTCTTTAATCCTTCTCTCCTTCATTTTAATGGAAGGGGGCTACCATGGCTGCTACTTTTCGAATTTTTCGAGTATCGGGACTTGTGGAAATCAGAGTTGAGTTTTCAGCCACATGATGAACCTAAATGAATATAAGCGATAGAGGAAGAATACGATGAAGTGACGAGCAAACGAGCAACCTAAATGAATATAAGCGAGAGAAGAAGAATACAGTGAAGCAAACGAGCAATCTAAATGAATATAAGCGAGAGAAGAAGAATACAGTGAAGCAAACAAGCAACCTAAATGAATACAAGCGAGAGAGAAGCAAACGAGCAACCTAAATGAATACAAGCGAGAGAAGAAGAATACAATGAAGCAACGAGCAAACGAGCAACCTAAATGAATATAAGCAAGAGAAGAAGAATACGATGAAGTGACAAGCAAACGAGCAACCTAAATGAATATAAGCGAGAGAAGAAGAATACAGTGAAGCAAACGAGCAACCTA
Organism: Cucurbita pepo subsp. pepo; assembly: GCF_002806865.2. Lineage (NCBI taxonomy): Eukaryota > Viridiplantae > Streptophyta > Magnoliopsida > Cucurbitales > Cucurbitaceae > Cucurbita > Cucurbita pepo. Next base: position 7,984,624 of record NC_036644.1, on the reverse strand, counting down.
AATGAATATAAGCGAGAGAAGAAGAATACAGTGAAGCAAACGAGCAACCTAAATGAATATAAGCGAGAGAAGAAGAATACAGTGAAGCAAACGAGCAACCTAAATGAATATAAGCGAGAGAAGAAGAATACAGTGAAGCAAACGAGCAACCTAAATGAATATAAGCGAGAGAAGAAGAATACAGTGAAGCAAACGAGCAACCTAAATGAATATAAGCGAGAGAAGAAGAATACAGTGAAGCAAACGAGCAACCTAAATGAATATAAGCGAGAGAAGAAGAATACAGTGAAGCAAACGAGCAACCTAAATGAATATAAGCGAGAGAAAAAGAATACAATGAAGGAACGAGCAAACTAGCATTATAAGTTAATAGTAGCATTATAAGTTAATAGAAAAGAGATACGGCTTTACCTCGCAAAATCGACAAACAAAATTTCTTTAGATGTGAGGTTACAGTCATCTTCTACTTCTTTTCCTGATTCCTTGAGTGCCAAGAGAATTCTGACTCATATTTACTTCCATTTTCTTCGTTGCTCGTCGAATAGCATCGTATTTCTGGCGCTGGATATGACTTTTCCTTTTGCTGCATTATAGACATTATAAGAATAGAACACATGAAAATAAACAACTAGAACATTTTGAGTCTTAAACTCCTTTCCCCCTTTCCTTCCAACATCAAACACTAATAAGTAACATAGTTTCAATACTTAAGTCAATCGAGAAATTATTTGAACCAAGAACACGAGCCCTTGCTAACTACATTTCGAGTTTTACCTGTCACGTTAGCGGTCCCATCTTATTGAAGCTAATACCTAAAGCCTAGCCATTGACAAACTTGAAGAAATGAAGGACCAAAATTTAGTGCAAGCCAGGGAAAATAAAAGACCAAGTAGTGAAAATGGTTAGCTTCCTCAACCTTGCAAGGAGAAGCCCAGCTGAAAGCACCATGGAACTGATCAGCCAAGAAACCTGTTCACGGAAACTCATTTCTTTCACCCATTGCTGGAAGTCCTCCAAAACACCCAAGTGCCCTGTTCTTTGAGAAACCACTACAGACGGTGAAGACTTCCACGAATTAGCAACGGAGTCTAGTCTGGCTTTACTACCATAGCAAGAGGCTTCGTCGTTCGGAATCTTAACTGAAAAACCTGCAGCACTGCAAAGCTGCGTCCCATTCGAAACCCATTCAGAAGCCCTGCCACACACAAAGTCATTCACTCCGCACGGTGCTAGAACCTGAACCATAAAATCTAATCAGGAAGTATATTTAGTCTTACATTGTGGACAAGGTTCGAGTTCGTGCTTTTACTTCTCATTACATTGGTTAAGAGAACATCGTGCATATAGAAAGATGGAAATAACAAACTAACAAAATTGAACGAAGTTCCAACAATTTTATATTATGAAATAACTATAAAAGTTACGTTAAATTATAAATTTAGTCCTCAACGTAACATGCCCATTTGATAAACTTCACCTGAGCTGGAATGATGTGCTAGACAACTAAACACAACGATGGTATAATCTAAATAGAAGCATTAGTGTATAGTTTAAGGACTAATTACAGACTAAATTTATAACTAAACTAAAGTTTTACTAGCAATTAGATGACATTTTCTTTTTCCTTCTAAAATGAGTGCCATTACCTATGTGCCTCTAAGACAGTCAACTTTTGGAAACCTCATATGTACCTCTATGACTATCAGTTTTTTGAAACCTCATATGGTTAACAAAAGAATATCTAGGTCTGTGAGACCCCAGATCGATTGGAGAAAGGAACGAGTTCCAATGAGGACGCTGGGCCCTGAAAGGGGGTGGATTGTGAGATCCCACATTGGTTGGAGAGGGAAACGAAACATTCTTTATAAGAATGTGGAAACCTCTCCCTAGCAAACGTGTTTTAAGACCTTGAGGGGAAATCCAGAAGGGAAAACTCAAAGAGGACCATATCTATCATCTGCTCACCTGTGTTTTAGCATCAACAGAAAAGTAAGCATCAGAGCAAGCGTTGAAGACTCTGTCGCAGAAAGAGGGACATATCAGAGGAGGTCCGGGTTGAATGCCAACTAGTGGATCACAAATCGAGCACTCCAGAAGTTCCCACAATTGCAAGCATTCTTGGTTGCCTTCTCCTGTTGAAGCCAGCCTCCTAACAGAAAGCAAAGCTGGGTATGTTTGAGCTACACCACAGCAAGTCTTCTTTCTGAAGACTCGACAAAGCGTCAAATCTTGTGCTTTGCTAACCTTTTTTGGAGGTTTTCCTTCCATTGCGAAGGGTGCGAACCGACCACCTTTTGAAACGCAGACATCATTTGATTCTCCTACAAGAAAAACACAGTTTTGTAAAATGAACCTTAATTTGCATTGTAAAAAATTAAGAAATAAAGAAGAGGTAAAATAGTCTTCCTCTCAATATCCATATGAAAAATACGGCATAGCCATTTCTTCCTTCCATGTAAAACAATCACAAATAAGCAAGGAACTAATTCAATATGATGATGAATCTAGTGATCCAAATTGGATATGAGACAGATATATAACTGAAGTTGATCCAAACTTGAACAACCTACAGATTGATAAGAAACTAATTCAATATGTTGTGGAATCTAGTGATTACAATAATTTTTTGTGTTAGAAAAAATAAATCCTTTGCTCAGTGAGTAATATTTTGATAAGAAACAAAAGACTAGATAAATTGAAAGACACATCATCAAATTTCTCAAGTAGAAAATTAAAATCGGAAGGATCAAACACTAATAATTTTCCAAATATCCAAACAATCTCGTAAGATTATATCCCAATTCGCAGAACCAAACCGCAGCTGCAATTTCCGGGAAATCAGGCACAATAATGACAATTACACTCAAATATATTTCAATTCAACACAATCATGAACCATTTTTTAATAAATCTAATACGAACACAAGCCTCATATGGAAACTACGTTGCAGAACAATCAAATAAAGAAATCGAGGAAGAAAGCAGATCAAAAAATGAAGTTTACCAGATGAAAAAGGAAGCAGCAGATTGAAATTTAGCATCATGAATAAGTACCAAATGTTCATATTCTTCGTCCTTTGCGCCATTTTCTGGACTCGTTCGAGGCAAATTACAGTTCGCAGAAACTAAGAAAGAAGACGATACTCGCAATTGCAGAGAGGCGGACTTGTTGGCGCTGATGGATACTCCAAAAACGAGAGTCCTGTGGATTGGGCCCAGGCCCAGGCCCAGGCCCAAATATAATTAGGAAAATATTTTTTTAATTTATTATATTGTATTTTAGATTAAATAATAAAAATACCTTTTAAAATCATCCTAATTTTTCAAAAATTTCAATAATACCTTCAAACTTAAAAAAAAATTAAAAAAAATATAATTTTCAAACTACAAATTTACATTAATACCCTTCAAATTTTTTAAAAAGTTTAAAATAGTGTTATTTTTTAAAATTCATTTATTTTTATTTGTATTTTTTATTTATTTTTATTTTATTTTTAAAATATATGGTTTTAATTATTACACAATAATTTATATACATCATTAATTTAGCAACAAAAATTAAAAAAATATCTTTAAATTTAGGGACATTTATAAATAATATTTTTATTTATCTACTTTTAATATTTAAATTTTAAAAAAAATTATAAATATCAAAATTTAAGCACCCATAGGGGCTCATGAGTCTTTTTACAAACCCTTGCTTAATTGTGGGCCGATGGGTATAATTGGTAATAATTTAGATGTTGGATATATTTTTTTGTAATTATTTAGCCTTGGAATTATGTTTATTTAAATGTCCCTCAATAATATAAATGTTTTAAATAAATTCAAATATAATATGGTTACATATATATAAATAATTAAATAAAAATATATTAAAATTCGCTATCACAATTTTAGTTAGTGTTCGAACAAACCTTCGAATTCAAAAGTATAGAGATTAACATATATTTTATTAACTTAAAGCCTCGAGCAAACCTTCAAATTTGAGACGACAGAGATCGAAAGATACTAAGCGACCAAATGAAAGTGAAGAGCTTTAAGCAAATCCGAAAGATACTAGGTGACTAAATGAGAGTGAATGGTCCCGATGTAACGGCTCAAGTCCACCGCTAGCAGATATTGTTCTATTTGGGCTTTCCCTTTCGAGCTTCTCCTCAAGACTTTAAAACGAAACTGCTAGGGAAAGGTTTTCACATCCTTATAAACGGTGTTTCGTTCTCCTCCCCAACCAAAGTTAGATTCTCACAATCCACCCCTGTTCAGGGCCCAGCGTCCTCGCTGGTACTTGTTCCTTTCTCCAATCGATGTGAGCTCAACATCCTTACTAACACACCACCTCATGTCTATCCCCTTCGAGGAACAGCCTCCTCGCTGGCACATAGTCCTGGCTCTAATACCATGTGTAACGGCCCAAGCTATTACTAGCCGATATTGTCCTCTTAGGGCTTTCTCCTCAAGGCTTTAAAACGCGTCTGTTAAGGAAAGCCACACCCTTACCTTAAAAAGGGTGTTTTGTTCTCTTCCCTAATTAATGTGGGATTCTCATACCCGAGCACACCGTCATTACCTTTAGAAGTAGTAGGGTTCCACCAACCTAACCATTTTGAAAGCAATAATGGCTTGGAATCCACTTATAAGATATAGCCATCAAATAAGAAATCCCTAATCCCATTTGAAAAGAAAATGTGTGGTGCCCACTTAAGATTATATTCCAAAAGTGTCTCAAATCCCCATGAACAAAATATCAATAAATAAATAAATAAATATATATATATATATATATATATATATATATATATAT